>NW_026610452.1:0-261904 GCF_029499605.1 Hyla sarda | reverse complement strand
TGGGAGTGCAATGGGCCCCTGTCTTGCTGCTTAGCAATAATGGTATGGGTTTAGGTTCTGCTGTGTGTTGTCACGATGCCGGCTGGCAGGTAGTGGATCCTCTGTGCCAGAGAGGGATTGGCGTGGACCGTGCTAGTGGACCGGTTCTAAGCCACTACTGGTTTTCACCAGAGCCCGCCGCAAAGCGGGATGGTCTTGCTGCGGCGGTAGTGACCATGTCGTATCCACTAGCAACGGCTCACCTCTCTGGCTGCTGAAGATAGGCGCGGTACAAGGGAGTAGGCAGAAGCAAGGTCAGACGTAGCAGAAGGTCGGGGCAGGCAGCAAGGATCGTAGTCAGGGGCAACGGCAGAAGGTCTGGAAACACAGGCAAGGAACACACAAGGAACGCTTTCACTGGCACTAAGGCAACAAGATCCGGCAAGGGAGTGCAGGGGAAGTGAGGTGATATAGGGAAGTGCACAGGTGAACAAACTAATTGGAACCACTGCGCCAATCAGCGGCGCAGTGGCCCTTTAAATCGCAGGGACCCGGCGCGCGCGCGCCCTAGGGAGCGGGGCCGCGCGCGCCGGGACAGAACAGACGGAGAGCGAGTCAGGTAGGGGAGCCGGGGTGCACATCGCGAGCGGGCGCTACCCGCATCGCGAATCGCATCCCGGCTGGCAGCGGAATCGCAGCGCCCCGGGTCAGAGGACGTGACCGGAGCGCTGCCGCGGGGAGAGTGAAGCGAGCGCTCCGGGGAGGAGCGGGGACCCGGAGCGCTCGGCGTAACAGTACCCCCCCCTTGGGTCTCCCCCTCTTCTTAGAGCCTGAGAACCTGAGGAGCAGACTTTTGTCTAGGATGTTGTCCTCAGGTTCCCAGGATCTCTCTTCAGGACCACAACCCTCCCAGTCCACTAAAAAAAAATTTTTCCCTCTGACCTTTTTGGCAGCTAAAATCTCTTTGACCGAGAAGATGTCCGAGGAGCCGGAAACAGGAGTGGGAGGAACGGATTTGGGAGAAAAACGGTTGAGGATGAGTGGTTTGAGAAGAGAGACGTGAAAGGCATTAGGGATACGAAGAGAGGGAGGAAGAAGAAGTTTATAAGAGACAGGATTAATTTGACACAAAATTTTGAAAGGACCAAGATAGCGTGGTCCCAACTTGTAGCTAGGGACACGGAAGCGGACATATTTAGCGGAGAGCCATACCTTGTCTCCAGGGGAAAAAACGGGGGGAGCTCTTCTTTTCTTATCCGCGAACTTCTTCATGCGTGATGAAGCCTGTAAGAGAGAATTTTGGGTCTCTCTCCATATGATGGAAAGGTCACGAGAAATTTCATCCACAGCGGGCAGACCAGAGGGCAAGGGAGTAGGGAGGGGGGGAAGAGGGTGACGGCCGTACACCACGAAAAATGGGGATTTGGAGGAAGACTCAGAGACCCTGAAGTTATACGAGAATTCGGCCCATGGGAGGAGATCTGCCCAGTCATCCTGGCGGGAGGAAACAAAATGTCGCAAATAATCACCCAAGATCTGGTTAATCCTTTCTACTTGTCCATTGGACTGGGGATGATATGCAGAAGAAAAATTTAATTTAATCTTGAGTTGTTTACAGAGAGCCCTCCAGAATTTAGACACGAATTGGACGCCTCTATCCGAGACAATCTGCGTAGGCAACCCGTGAAGACGAAAAATGTGTACAAAAAATTGCTTTGCCAACTGAGGCGCTGAAGGAAGACCAGGAAGGGGAATAAAATGTGCCATCTTGGAAAATCGATCAACGACCACCCAAATAACAGTGTTGCCACGGGAAGGGGGTAAATCAGTAATAAAATCCATACCAATCAGAGACCAAGGCTGTTCGGGGACAGGCAGAGGATGAAGAAAACCAGCGGGCTTCTGGCGAGGAGTCTTATCCCGGGCACAGATAGTGCAGGCTCGCACAAAGTCCACAACATCCGTCTCCAGAGTCGGCCACCAATAGAAGCGGGAGATGAGTTGCACAGATTTCTTGATACCCGCATGACCTGCGAGATGGGAGGAGTGACCCCATTTGAGGATTCCGAGGCGTTGGCGAGGAGAAACAAAGGTCTTTCCTGGAGGAGTCTGCCTGATGGAGGCAGGAGAAGTGGAGATCAGGCAGTCAGGTGGAATGATGTGTTGCGGAGAGAGTTCAACTTCTGAGGCATCCGAGGAACGAGAGAGAGCATCGGCCCTAATGTTCTTATCGGCAGGACGAAAGTGAATCTCAAAATTAAATCGGGCAAAGAACAGAGACCACCGGGCCTGGCGAGGATTCAGCCGTTGGGCAGACTGGAGGTAGGAGAGGTTCTTGTGGTCGGTGTAGATAATAACAGGAGAACTTGATCCCTCCAGCAGATGCCTCCATTCCTCAAGTGCTAATTTAATGGCTAGAAGCTCTCGATCCCCGATGGAGTAGTTCCTCTCCGCTGGAGAGAAGGTCCTAGAGAAAAAACCACAAGTGACAGCATGCCCGGAAGAATTTTTTTGTAGAAGAACAGCTCCAGCTCCCACTGAGGAGGCATCAACCTCCAATAGGAAGGGTTTGGAAGGGTCAGGTCTGGAGAGGACGGGAGCCGAAGAAAAGGCAGACTTGAGTCGTTTAAAGGCGTCTTCTGCTTGAGGAGGCCAGGACTTGGGATCAGCATTTTTTTTGGTTAAAGCCACGATAGGAGCCACAATGGTAGAAAAATGTGGAATAAATTGCCTGTAGTAATTGGCGAACCCCAAAAAGCGTTGGATAGCACGGAGTCCGGAGGGGCGTGGCCAATCTAAGACGGCAGAGAGTTTGTCTGGATCCATCTGTAGTCCCTGGCCCGAGACCAAATATCCTAGAAAAGGAAGAGATTGGCATTCAAACAGACATTTCTCAATTTTGGCATAGAGTTGGTTGTCACGAAGTCTCTGAAGAACCATACGGACATGCTGGCGGTGTTCTTCTAGATTGGCAGAAAAAATTAGGATATCGTCCAGATATACAACAACACAGGAGTATAACAGATCACGAAAAATTTCATTGACAAAGTCTTGGAAGACGGCAGGGGCGTTGCACAGTCCAAAGGGCATGACCAGATACTCAAAGTGTCCATCTCTGGTGTTAAATGCCGTTTTCCACTCGTCCCCCTCTCTGATGCGGATGAGGTTATAGGCGCCTCTTAAGTCCAATTTAGTGAAGATGTGGGCACCTTGGAGGCGATCAAAGAGTTCAGAGATGAGGGGTAAGGGGTAGCGGTTCTTAACCGTGATTTTATTAAGACCGCGGTAGTCAATGCAAGGACGTAGGGAGCCATCTTTTTTGGACACAAAGAAAAATCCGGCTCCGGCAGGAGAGGAGGATTTACGGATAAAGCCCTTTTTTAGATTCTCCTGGACGTATTCGGACATGGCAAGAGTCTCTGGGGCAGAGAGAGGATAAATTCTGCCCCGGGGTGGAGTAGTGCCCGGGAGGAGGTCGATAGGGCAATCATAAGGCCTGTGAGGAGGTAGAGTCTCAGCTTGTTTTTTGCAGAAAACATCCGCGAAGTCCATATAGGCCTTAGGGAGACCGGTTACTGGAGGAACCACAGAGTTACGGCAAGGGTTACTGGGAACCGGTTTTAGACAGTTCTTGGAACAAGAGGACCCCCAACTCTTGATCTCCCCAGTGGACCAATCCAGGGTAGGGGAATGAAGTTGAAGCCAGGGAAGTCCAAGGAGAATTTCCGAGGTGCAATTGGGGAGGACCAAAAGTTCAATCCTCTCATGATGAGATCCGATGCTCATAAGAAGGGGCTCCGTGCGGAAACGTATGGTACAGTCCAATCTTTCATTATTTACACAATTGATGTAGAGGGGTCTGGCGAGACTGGTCACCGGGATGTTGAACCTGTTGACGAGAGAGGCCAAAATAAAATTTCCTGCAGATCCAGAGTCCAAGAAGGCCACTGTAGAGAAGGAGAAGGCAGAGGCAGACATCCGCACAGGCACAGTAAGACGTGGAGAAGCAGAGTAGACATCAAGGACTGTTTCACCTTTGTGCGGAGTCAGCGTACGTCTTTCCAGGCGGGGAGGACGGATAGGACAATCTCTCAGGAAGTGTTCGGTACTAGCACAGTACAGGCAGAGGTTCTCCATACGGCGTCGTGTCCTCTCTTGAGGTGTCAGGCGAGACCGGTCGACCTGCATAGCCTCCACGGCGGGAGGCACAGGAACAGATTGCAGGGGACCAGAGGAGAGAGGAGCCGAGGAGAAGAAACGCCTCGTGCGAACAGAGTCCATATCTTGGCGGAGTTCCTGACGCCTTTCGGAAAAACGCATGTCAATGCGAGTGGCTAGGTGAATAAGTTCATGTAGATTAGCAGGAATTTCTCGTGCGGCCAGAACATCTTTAATGTTGCTGGATAGGCCTTTTTTGAAGGTCGCGCAGAGGGCCTCATTATTCCAGGACAATTCTGAAGCAAGAGTACGGAATTGTACGGCATACTCGCCAACGGAAGAATTACCCTGGACCAGGTTCAACAGGGCAGTCTCAGCAGAAGAGGCTCGGGCAGGTTCCTCAAAGACACTTCGGATTTCCGAGAAGAAGGAGTGTACAGAGGCAGTGACGGGGTCATTGCGGTCCCAGAGCGGTGTGGCCCATGACAGGGCTTTTCCGGACAGAAGGCTGACTACGAAAGCCACCTTAGACCTTTCAGTGGGAAACAGGTCCGACATCATCTCCAGATGCAGGGAACATTGGGAAAGAAAGCCACGGCAAAACTTAGAGTCCCCATCAAATTTATCCGGCAAGGATAAGCGTATCCCAGGAGCGGCCACTCGCTGCGGAGGAGGTGCAGGAGCTGGCGGAGGAGATGACTGCTGAAGCTGTGGTAGTAACTGTTGTAGCATAACGGTCAGTTGAGACAGCTGTTGGCCTTGTTGCGCTATCTGTTGTGACTGCTGGGCGACCACCGTGGTGAGGTCAGCGACAACTGGCAGAGGAACTTCAGCGGGATCCATGGCCGGATCTACTGTCACGATGCCGGCTGGCAGGTAGTGGATCCTCTGTGCCAGAGAGGGATTGGCGTGGACCGTGCTAGTGGACCGGTTCTAAGCCACTACTGGTTTTCACCAGAGCCCGCCGCAAAGCGGGATGGTCTTGCTGCGGCGGTAGTGACCAGGTCGTATCCACTAGCAACGGCTCACCTCTCTGGCTGCTGAAGATAGGCGCGGTACAAGGGAGTAGGCAGAAGCAAGGTCAGACGTAGCAGAAGGTCGGGGCAGGCAGCAAGGATCGTAGTCAGGGGCAACGGCAGAAGGTCTGGAAACACAGGCAAGGAACACACAAGGAACGCTTTCACTGGCACTAAGGCAACAAGATCCGGCAAGGGAGTGCAGGGGAAGTGAGGTGATATAGGGAAGTGCACAGGTGAACAAACTAATTGGAACCACTGCGCCAATCAGCGGCGCAGTGGCCCTTTAAATCGCAGGGACCCGGCGCGCGCGCGCCCTAGGGAGCGGGGCCGCGCGCGCCGGGACAGAACAGACGGAGAGCGAGTCAGGTAGGGGAGCCGGGGTGCACATCGCGAGCGGGCGCTACCCGCATCGCGAATCGCATCCCGGCTGGCAGCGGAATCGCAGCGCCCCGGGTCAGAGGACGTGACCGGAGCGCTGCCGCGGGGAGAGTGAAGCGAGCGCTCCGGGGAGGAGCGGGGACCCGGAGCGCTCGGCGTAACATGTGTACTGGTGGTTGACTGCCCCCCAGCCCAGAGTGTGCATGGAAAATTGTCTGGCAGCCTCCCTGACAGCAAGCAGTGATAGTGCCCATGAAGGGCACCTTGTTGGGCCCGCCCCTTTCACGGTTATCGCTTCTCGGCCTTTTGGCTAAGATCAAGTGTAGTATTTGCTTGCTTGATCTGGCTGGAAGGTGCCCGGGGTACCCGCTCCTTTTCCCTGGGGGATCGTTCCACCTTTTGGTGGGACTAAACCCCCTTGCTGACATCAGGGTAGCGGCTTAGTCCCCGGGCAACGAGAAGCGATCACCACCTACCTGCTTGCAGTAGGGGAGGTGTTTTGTTCTGCGATGGAGGAGGCTGGCAAGACAGAAGATCCTGCTATAGGTGTACCTAGCTACGCCAGACTACGAAATGGAGTTCGTGTTACTCTTTTGGACCCTGAGAAGAAGGAGAGAGGCTTATTTTTCGTAGTGGAAGAGATTTTGTTCAAGCTCTTTGAGCTGAAGAAGGAACATATATTATCCATGCTGGAATTTCCAAGAAGTGGTATCTATGACGTGGTTCTGGTTTCGGAGGAGGACTGTGGTATGTTCTGCAATAAAGCATTGCTGTGGAAGTCGCACCCTGTATTGGGAGGGGTAGAGATTACTCCCCATTTTCCGACGCAGGAAAGACTTCTAACTGTAAGGATGTACAGTCCGTATATTCCAGAAGAGGAGATTGTTTTGTTCCTTTCCAGATTCTGTGAGGAGGTGAAGCCAAAAGGCAAGATATATAATCAATTCGGTCTTTGGACGACGAAGTGGAAATTTCAAGTGAAGTTTCAGAAAGCACCTGATGGAAGGCTAATGTATCCGCCTGGTCGTTTTAAGATTGGTACAGTAAATGGGGACCTGTTCTTTTCTGGCATGGACGACTTTTGTCGAAAGTGTAAGAAGTACGGGCATAGGAAAGATTTCTGCGACATCTTGTGGTGCTATAAATGTCAAGGAGAAGGCCATGAACCAGAAGCATGTAAAGAAAAGAAAAAATGCCACCTATGTGGTGATGAGGGGCATCTGGTAGGCACGTGTCCTAAGAGGAAGAAGAAGAAGAAGGAGGGTATGAAAAGAAATAGAGAGGAGGCAATTGAAGTGAGTGAAGAACCGGAAGGGGAAGAAGCTCCAACTAGAAAAGTGGTGGAGGAGAAGAAAAGGAAAGAAAATGAAGAAGATGAATTTATACCGGTAAGGTATGGAGGCTCTCTTGATGTTGTTTTCGAGAGTGTGACAAATAAAGAGAAAAAGGCCTTTGACAAGGATTTGGGTAGTCTAAAAGAAAGATTGGGATACAAAATAAATGAAGCAAGGGATAAAGTTTATCGTTCGTTTCACGCAGATGTGGATAGATTTGTGGAAACATACAAAGTTCCGGCATGGCTGGCGGTTCCAGCTAAAAGTGAGATGCAGAGAGGTGCAATAACTTGTGGTTTCCTAGAGTTCTTGATGGTTTTTGCATGGAGAAGAGGAATGACCTTTTGGTAATCCTCTTTGGTGAAATATTGCATGGTTAGTTTTGGTTAAATATTTTTTTTATGTTTTAAATATGGTTTATTTTATTGTTAAAAAAGATAAAGAAATAAAGAAAAACGGGTTTTCCTGATGATGAACAAAAAAAATCAAGCTCAAATAAGAACTTAGAGCTCTGATGGAGTTCTGAGGGTTAACTTAAAAAAAAAATCTGTTCTTATCAGTTTAATATCTGATACGTCCCCTATCTGGGGACCATATATTAAATGGATTTTTGAGAACGGGGGCCGATTTCGAAGCTTGCTTCCGTCGCCCTATGCATTGACCCGATATGGCAGTATCTTCGGGTACAGTGCACCACCCCCTTACAGGGTTAAAAAGAAAGATTCCTACTTTCATTGCTACCTGCTTGCTGGCTAGCCAGCTAGCCAGCCCTGTGGGCCTTGCTGCTGCTGCAGCCAAAAAACAAAAGGTGGTGCTGCTGCTGCTTCTGCTGCTTCTGCTTCTGCTTGTGTCTGGCCGCTGTTGGAGCGTCCAGGCACAGGACTTCTGCTGCTGCTGACTAAATGGCCTCCTTAATTGGATCATTTGAGTAGCCAGCACACCTGTGCAGGTAGGGCATGACATGATAGGCAGCTGCCTTGATAGCGGGTGGGTGCTGAATGTTCCTAATTGACAAAATAAGATTAATGCTTATGAAGAAATATAAAATCTCATCCCTTCCCCAATATCGCGCCACACCCCTACCCCTTAATTCCCTGGTTGAACTTGATGGACATATGTCTTTTTTCGACCGTACTAACTATGTAACTATGTAACATAACATGGGGGGGGGGGGGGTCTCCTGGCTGTTCACACAGGTGTGTCATTGCTGTACATTGACCATGCATTGCTTCTGTGGTATTGCAAAGGCAAAGACAAATGCTTCCAGCCATCCATTGCACTAATGGATTGGTCATCAGCTGGCTGTCTATGTCCCGCATCAATATAGACCAAAGTACAGAGGGTTAGGCTATGCTATTGTGCACCTACCTGATGCATCAGAAGGTGCGAGGCCCTTGCTAAATTCTGTGCACAGACTTTGAGATCTATACTTTAGACTGTATCTAAACCTGCTCCAACATGGACTGACATTCTGGCCTACTTTCAGCCGATGCGACTTGTCTGTCGCTGAACAGTCGCTTTTTATGTATTCAGCACCTATGTATAATGTTGTAAAAATGCTCTAGAAGCTAAAGTCGCAGAAATGTCACACATATTTGGCCTGCAACTTTCTGTGCGACAAATTCAGACAGGAAAAATCAGTATAAATCCTTAGAAAATTATCCCCCAGTGTCTCCATCTGCTGGCGGTATTGAATAAGCATTGCTGCACTGATGGGGTATGCATTAGACGAAAAAAAAGAAGAAAAAGAAGAATAATACGCCCAGAAAAGAGGCGAAAAGGAGAAAAACGTAAAAAAACGTGAAAAAAAAGTAAGAGGAAGAGAAGGGAAAAAAAGGTGGAAATGGGTTTAAAAGTGATTTCGGCGGAGAAATATATATATATATATATATATATATATATATATATATACGCGCACACACACACATATATATAAACGTATTCTCCGTTGAGATATTGCAGCCGCTGCTGTGTCCAGGCCCAGGAGCCTTAGCACTGTGCTGTGATGTCACTCAATACCACTGACATCACTAGGTGTAAACAACATCTCTCCTTTGCTGTGTATGTGACTATGGAGCTGTTTGGTGATGTCGTCTATTATGGCCTTCATAGAAGCAACAGGAGATTGTTGCATCCATCTAGAACCCTCAGAACTACAGTGCTATGATGTCACTCACTTCCACAGGCCTTGCAGAGTGTAAACAACAACAACCCAGCTTTGTTGTGTATGTAACCATAGGGATTTGTGATGTCACCTAGAACCTTCACAGCAGCGACAGCTTTATGAGGAGCATCAGCACTGCTCTGCCTGAGCAGAACCATCACCGCCATAGGTTGTCAAATAACCCGGGTTTAACCCACACAGGTAAGTCCAATTGGGTGCAGGCATGTCCTCTATGCTTACAGCTTCCCGTGGGTGTTGGTTTGATACCGTTTGGGGACAGCCAAGGAGGCATCTGCAGGCAACAAAGGTAGGTGTGTGCTTGTGTGTGTGTTTCCTATGCAGATCCTAAGCCCAGTGTCACATGCAAGTAGGAGGAGTAAGAAGGGTTCCTGGCAAATCCGGGTTATGGATTGCATTTAAAAAGGCCCCGTGGGAGTGCAATGGGCCCCTGTCTTGCTGCTTAGCAATAATGGTATGGGTTTAGGTTCTGCTGTGTGTACTGGTGGTTGACTGCCCCCCAGCCCAGAGTGTGCATGGAAAATTGTCTGGCAGCCTCCCTGACAGCAAGCAGTGATAGTGCCCATGAAGGGCACCTTGTTGGGCCCGCCCCTTTCACGGTTATCGCTTCTCGGCCTTTTGGCTAAGATCAAGTGTAGTATCTGTTCTTATCAGTTTAATATCTGATACGTCCCCTATCTGGGGACCATATATTAAATGGATTTTTGAGAACGGGGGCCGATTTCGAAGCTTGCTTCCGTCGCCCTATGCATTGACCCGATATGGCAGTATCTTCGGGTACAGTGCACCACCCCCTTACAGGGTTAAAAAGAAAGATTCCTACTTTCATTGCTACCTGCTTGCTGGCTAGCCAGCTAGCCAGCCCTGTGGGCCTTGCTGCTGCTGCAGCCAAAAAACAAAAGGTGGTGCTGCTGCTGCTTCTGCTGCTTCTGCTTCTGCTTGTGTCTGGCCGCTGTTGGAGCGTCCAGGCACAGGACTTCTGCTGCTGCTGACTAAATGGCCTCCTTAATTGGATCATTTGAGTAGCCAGCACACCTGTGCAGGTAGGGCATGACATGATAGGCAGCTGCCTTGATAGCGGGTGGGTGCTGAATGTTCCTAATTGACAAAATAAGATTAATGCTTATGAAGAAATATAAAATCTCATCCCTTCCCCAATATCGCGCCACACCCCTACCCCTTAATTCCCTGGTTGAACTTGATGGACATATGTCTTTTTTCGACCGTACTAACTATGTAACTATGTAACATAACATGGGGGGGGGGGGGGGGGGGTCTCCTGGCTGTTCACACAGGTGTGTCATTGCTGTACATTGACCATGCATTGCTTCTGTGGTATTGCAAAGGCAAAGACAAATGCTTCCAGCCATCCATTGCACTAATGGATTGGTCATCAGCTGGCTGTCTATGTCCCGCATCAATATAGACCAAAGTACAGAGGGTTAGGCTATGCTATTGTGCACCTACCTGATGCATCAGAAGGTGCGAGGCCCTTGCTAAATTCTGTGCACAGACTTTGAGATCTATACTTTAGACTGTATCTAAACCTGCTCCAACATGGACTGACATTCTGGCCTACTTTCAGCCGATGCGACTTGTCTGTCGCTGAACAGTCGCTTTTTATGTATTCAGCACCTATGTATAATGTTGTAAAAATGCTCTAGAAGCTAAAGTCGCAGAAATGTCACACATATTTGGCCTGCAACTTTCTGTGCGACAAATTCAGACAGGAAAAATCAGTATAAATCCTTAGAAAATTATCCCCCAGTGTCTCCATCTGCTGGCGGTATTGAATAAGCATTGCTGCACTGATGGGGTATGCATTAGACGAAAAAAAAGAAGAAAAAGAAGAATAATACGCCCAGAAAAGAGGCGAAAAGGAGAAAAACGTAAAAAAACGTGAAAAAAAAGTAAGAGGAAGAGAAGGGAAAAAAAGGTGGAAATGGGTTTAAAAGTGATTTCGGCGGAGAAATATATATATATATATATATATATATATATATATATATATATACGCGCACACACACACATATATATAAACGTATTCTCCGTTGAGATATTGCAGCCGCTGCTGTGTCCAGGCCCAGGAGCCTTAGCACTGTGCTGTGATGTCACTCAATACCACTGACATCACTAGGTGTAAACAACATCTCTCCTTTGCTGTGTATGTGACTATGGAGCTGTTTGGTGATGTCGTCTATTATGGCCTTCATAGAAGCAACAGGAGATTGTTGCATCCATCTAGAACCCTCAGAACTACAGTGCTATGATGTCACTCACTTCCACAGGCCTTGCAGAGTGTAAACAACAACAACCCAGCTTTGTTGTGTATGTAACCATAGGGATTTGTGATGTCACCTAGAACCTTCACAGCAGCGACAGCTTTATGAGGAGCATCAGCACTGCTCTGCCTGAGCAGAACCATCACCGCCATAGGTTGTCAAATAACCCGGGTTTAACCCACACAGGTAAGTCCAATGGGGTGCAGGCATGTCCTCTATGCTTACAGCTTCCCGTGGGTGTTGGTTTGATACCGTTTGGGGACAGCCAAGGAGGCATCTGCAGGCAACAAAGGTAGGTGTGTGCTTGTGTGTGTGTTTCCTATGCAGATCCTAAGCCCAGTGTCACATGCAAGTCGGAGGAGTAAGAAGGGTTCCTGGCAAATCCGGGTTATGGATTGCATTTAAAAAGGCCCCGTGGGAGTGCAATGGGCCCCTGTCTTGCTGCTTAGCAATAATGGTATGGGTTTAGGTTCTGCTGTGTGTACTGGTGGTTGACTGCCCCCCAGCCCAGAGTGTGCATGGAAAATTGTCTGGCAGCCTCCCTGACAGCAAGCAGTGATAGTGCACATGAAGGGCACCTTGTTGGGCCCGCCCCTTTCACGGTTATCGCTTCTCGGCCTTTTGGCTAAGATCAAGTGTAGTATCTGTTCTTATCAGTTTAATATCTGATACGTCCCCTATCTGGGGACCATATATTAAATGGATTTTTGAGAACGGGGGCCGATTTCGAAGCTTGCTTCCGTCGCCCTATGCATTGACCCGATATGGCAGTATCTTCGGGTACAGTGCACCACCCCCTTACAGGGTTAAAAAGAAAGATTCCTACTTTCATTGCTACCTGCTTGCTGGCTAGCCAGCTAGCCAGCCCTGTGGGCCTTGCTGCTGCTGCAGCCAAAAAACAAAAGGTGGTGCTGCTGCTGCTTCTGCTGCTTCTGCTTCTGCTTGTGTCTGGCCGCTGTTGGAGCGTCCAGGCACAGGACTTCTGCTGCTGCTGACTAAATGGCCTCCTTAATTGGATCATTTGAGTAGCCAGCACACCTGTGCAGGTAGGGCATGACATGATAGGCAGCTGCCTTGATAGCGGGTGGGTGCTGAATGTTCCTAATTGACAAAATAAGATTAATGCTTATGAAGAAATATAAAATCTCATCCCTTCCCCAATATCGCGCCACACCCCTACCCCTTAATTCCCTGGTTGAACTTGATGGACATATGTCTTTTTTCGACCGTACTAACTATGTAACTATGTAACATAACATGGGGGGGGGGGGGTCTCCTGGCTGTTCACACAGGTGTGTCATTGCTGTACATTGACCATGCATTGCTTCTGTGGTATTGCAAAGGCAAAGACAAATGCTTCCAGCCATCCATTGCACTAATGGATTGGTCATCAGCTGGCTGTCTATGTCCCGCATCAATATAGACCAAAGTACAGAGGGTTAGGCTATGCTATTGTGCACCTACCTGATGCATCAGAAGGTGCGAGGCCCTTGCTAAATTCTGTGCACAGACTTTGAGATCTATACTTTAGACTGTATCTAAACCTGCTCCAACATGGACTGACATTCTGGCCTACTTTCAGCCGATGCGACTTGTCTGTCGCTGAACAGTCGCTTTTTATGTATTCAGCACCTATGTATAATGTTGTAAAAATGCTCTAGAAGCTAAAGTCGCAGAAATGTCACACATATTTGGCCTGCAACTTTCTGTGCGACAAATTCAGACAGGAAAAATCAGTATAAATCCTTAGAAAATTATCCCCCAGTGTCTCCATCTGCTGGCGGTATTGAATAAGCATTGCTGCACTGATGGGGTATGCATTAGACGAAAAAAAAGAAGAAAAAGAAGAATAATACGCCCAGAAAAGAGGCGAAAAGGAGAAAAACGTAAAAAAACGTGAAAAAAAAGTAAGAGGAAGAGAAGGGAAAAAAAAGGTGGAAATGGGTTTAAAAGTGATTTCGGCGGAGAAATATATATATATATATATATATATATATATATATATATATATACGCGCACACACACACATATATATAAACGTATTCTCCGTTGAGATATTGCAGCCGCTGCTGTGTCCAGGCCCAGGAGCCTTAGCACTGTGCTGTGATGTCACTCAATACCACTGACATCACTAGGTGTAAACAACATCTCTCCTTTGCTGTGTATGTGACTATGGAGCTGTTTGGTGATGTCGTCTATTATGGCCTTCATAGAAGCAACAGGAGATTGTTGCATCCATCTAGAACCCTCAGAACTACAGTGCTATGATGTCACTCACTTCCACAGGCCTTGCAGAGTGTAAACAACAACAACCCAGCTTTGTTGTGTATGTAACCATAGGGATTTGTGATGTCACCTAGAACCTTCACAGCAGCGACAGCTTTATGAGGAGCATCAGCACTGCTCTGCCTGAGCAGAACCATCACCGCCATAGGTTGTCAAATAACCCGGGTTTAACCCACACAGGTAAGTCCAATGGGGTGCAGGCATGTCCTCTATGCTTACAGCTTCCCGTGGGTGTTGGTTTGATACCGTTTGGGGACAGCCAAGGAGGCATCTGCAGGCAACAAAGGTAGGTGTGTGCTTGTGTGTGTGTTTCCTATGCAGATCCTAAGCCCAGTGTCACATGCAAGTAGGAGGAGTAAGAAGGGTTCCTGGCAAATCCGGGTTATGGATTGCATTTAAAAAGGCCCCGTGGGAGTGCAATGGGCCCCTGTCTTGCTGCTTAGCAATAATGGTATGGGTTTAGGTTCTGCTGTGTGTACTGGTGGTTGACTGCCCCCCAGCCCAGAGTGTGCATGGAAAATTGTCTGGCAGCCTCCCTGACAGCAAGCAGTGATAGTGCCCATGAAGGGCACCTTGTTGGGCCCGCCCCTTTCACGGTTATCGCTTCTCGGCCTTTTGGCTAAGATCAAGTGTAGTATCTGTTCTTATCAGTTTAATATCTGATACGTCCCCTATCTGGGGACCATATATTAAATGGATTTTTGAGAACGGGGGCCGATTTCGAAGCTTGCTTCCGTCGCCCTATGCATTGACCCGATATGGCAGTATCTTCGGGTACAGTGCACCACCCCCTTACAGGGTTAAAAAGAAAGATTCCTACTTTCATTGCTACCTGCTTGCTGGCTAGCCAGCTAGCCAGCCCTGTGGGCCTTGCTGCTGCTGCAGCCAAAAAACAAAAGGTGGTGCTGCTGCTGCTTCTGCTGCTTCTGCTTCTGCTTGTGTCTGGCCGCTGTTGGAGCGTCCAGGCACAGGACTTCTGCTGCTGCTGACTAAATGGCCTCCTTAATTGGATCATTTGAGTAGCCAGCACACCTGTGCAGGTAGGGCATGACATGATAGGCAGCTGCCTTGATAGCGGGTGGGTGCTGAATGTTCCTAATTGACAAAATAAGATTAATGCTTATGAAGAAATATAAAATCTCATCCCTTCCCCAATATCGCGCCACACCCCTACCCCTTAATTCCCTGGTTGAACTTGATGGACATATGTCTTTTTTCGACCGTACTAACTATGTAACTATGTAACATAACATGGGGGGGGGGGGTCTCCTGGCTGTTCACACAGGTGTGTCATTGCTGTACATTGACCATGCATTGCTTCTGTGGTATTGCAAAGGCAAAGACAAATGCTTCCAGCCATCCATTGCACTAATGGATTGGTCATCAGCTGGCTGTCTATGTCCCGCATCAATATAGACCAAAGTACAGAGGGTTAGGCTATGCTATTGTGCACCTACCTGATGCATCAGAAGGTGCGAGGCCCTTGCTAAATTCTGTGCACAGACTTTGAGATCTATACTTTAGACTGTATCTAAACCTGCTCCAACATGGACTGACATTCTGGCCTACTTTCAGCCGATGCGACTTGTCTGTCGCTGAACAGTCGCTTTTTATGTATTCAGCACCTATGTATAATGTTGTAAAAATGCTCTAGAAGCTAAAGTCGCAGAAATGTCACACATATTTGGCCTGCAACTTTCTGTGCGACAAATTCAGACAGGAAAAATCAGTATAAATCCTTAGAAAATTATCCCCCAGTGTCTGGCATCTCTTCTTTGAATGAAAGATTGTGTTCATGGATTGACACCTTACTTCAACCCCTTGTTGTCACCATGCCTGGTTTTTTGAGGGACACTAAACATGTACTGGCCGCTTTTAGTCAAATTGAATGGGGATCTAATTTTTCATGGGTCACGGCAGATGTCTCTGCATTATATTCAGTTATTCCCCATGACAAAGCAGTCACTGCATTAACATGGTTTCTGTCTACATACTCACAATACCCCAGTCACCTCCAGGAATACATTGTCATATGTGTCGAATTTTTACTTTCTCATAATTATTTCATGTTTGACGATGTATACTACCTGCAGGTCACCGGAGCTGCTATGGGGGCGAAATTCTCCCCTTCTCTCGCCAACATATATATGTGTTGGTGGGAGAAGGGGATTCTTTTCGCCCCCAACAATCCTTTTTTTAATTGCATTCGGTGGTATGGCCGCTACATTGATGACCTCCTGTTTATCTGGGGGTCCGATGTGGCGGCAGATGACACCTTCACTCAATTCTTGAATGACAATCAGATAGGACTTAAATTTACAGTCTCCTTTAGTACAAGCACCATTTCCTTTTTGGATCTTTACCTGAAGGGCGATCATGTCTCTAAATCCATTGTTACCACCACATTTCGTAAAGAATCAGCATCTAACACGATTTTGCATTCCTCATCTTGCCATCCCCCCCACGTGATCCGCAATCTTCCCGTGGGGGAGATGATAAGAGCTAGAAGAAATTGCTCTTCATTGGAGCTCTTTCACAGGGAGGCGGACATTATTGAGGCACGTCTTAGATGCAGAGGTTATCCAAAATGGAGCATAGAGAGAGCGAGGCAAATTGCACTAAACAAAAATCGTTCCCAATTAATTTCCTCTGCCCCTATAGTACATAACAATCCAGAGTCTAGTAGCACAGTTATACCGGAAAATTCACCACAGCAATTACAAAAAAGCAAAAAGCCAGTCATGTTTGTCACCCAATACAGCAGTGATTATAATACCATCTGTCGCCTAGTCCACAAATATATACCTATTATTACAGGTGATCCATTATACAGTTCCATTATGGACTCAGGCTACAGATGTGTCTCTAGAAAAGCTCCCACCTTGGGACAAAAATTATCCCCGAGTCTTTTCACAAGCACCAGGCCCACTGCACAAACATGGCTTACCACCAAGGGCTCATACAAATGTGGACATAAAATATGCATTTGTTGTAAATTCATGCACAGTGTTGTAGAATTTAGTTCTTATTCCACTGGAAAAAAATATAAAATACAACAATATATAAATTGCAATACTATGCATGTCATTTACATGTTCTCCTGTACTATCTGCAAACTCCAATATGTTGGATGCACCTCCAATTCCCTCAAAACTAGGACCAGGAAGCACATCTCAGACATTGCCCATTTTAACTCCCGACACACATCAATGGTATCCCAGCACTGTGCTCGAGTACACCAGGGAGATTATTCTTCCATGATCTTATGCGGAATTGAAAAAGTTATTCCACCTAAAAGAGGGGGTGATTTCAGACAAAAATTGTTAGACCGCGAGGTCTATTGGATTATGGAATTAGACTGTAGATTTCCCAAGGGCCTTAACCGTAGACAGGATGTGATTTTACATTACTAATATTTAAATAAATTTTTCATTATGAATATGCAATTGAAACTATTTATGACATCCATGTCCACGATTACGACCCCATGTCTCTCAATGCCTCTCCTTTCTAATGGTTTTATGGTTATTGTAATTCACATCTGTATACTTTTGTATATACTACATATGCCCATACAATATATTTGGAAATTTATACCTTCTGTTATATTTGTATATTAGAGAAATTTACATACCTGTAACCAGTTTGGGCCATTTCTATATATCTATTATTATATTAATTTTTATATAGCTATATCTCAAAAAATGTTTGTTGTCAGTATTTTAAACTGTGTTTATTTCTATATGTATACACATGTCTTTGTATTTCTACTACGGGATCTGGTGGGCGTGATTACACCAGGTGTTCACCTGGGTGTTCCCCTCCACCACTTCCCATAAAAGAATGGCCATTTCTTTTGTATCTTTGTATGAATAAGGCTGGTTTTTCCGGCTGAAACGCGTTACCTTGTGTCCTGCTGTCCTATGGCTTGAATCTACAATAAATTTTGGCTTTTATTGCACGTTATCCTGCGCTGGACCATCTATTTCTTCATTGCTATCCTGGTGTTGGTTCACACGGTGCCGTGCGACAGGCGTCTGGCTGAAAGGGTGAGCTGAGTAATCCTATACTCTTCAACTATGTAACTATGTAACATAACATGGGGGGGGGGGGGTCTCCTGGCTGTTCACACAGGTGTGTCATTGCTGTACATTGACCATGCATTGCTTCTGTGGTATTGCAAAGGCAAAGACAAATGCTTCCAGCCATCCATTGCACTAATGGATTGGTCATCAGCTGGCTGTCTATGTCCCGCATCAATATAGACCAAAGTACAGAGGGTTAGGCTATGCTATTGTGCACCTACCTGATGCATCAGAAGGTGCGAGGCCCTTGCTAAATTCTGTGCACAGACTTTGAGATCTATACTTTAGACTGTATCTAAACCTGCTCCAACATGGACTGACATTCTGGCCTACTTTCAGCCGATGCGACTTGTCTGTCGCTGAACAGTCGCTTTTTATGTATTCAGCACCTATGTATAATGTTGTAAAAATGCTCTAGAAGCTAAAGTCGCAGAAATGTCACACATATTTGGCCTGCAACTTTCTGTGCGACAAATTCAGACAGGAAAAATCAGTATAAATCCTTAGAAAATTATCCCCCAGTGTCTCCATCTGCTGGCGGTATTGAATAAGCATTGCTGCACTGATGGGGTATGCATTAGACGAAAAAAAAGAAGAAAAAGAAGAATAATACGCCCAGAAAAGAGGCGAAAAGGAGAAAAACGTAAAAAAACGTGAAAAAAAAGTAAGAGGAAGAGAAGGGGAAAAAAGGTGGAAATGGGTTTAAAAGTGATTTCGGCGGAGAAATATATATATATATATATATATATATATATATATATATATATATATACGCGCACACACACACATATATATAAACGTATTCTCCGTTGAGATATTGCAGCCGCTGCTGTGTCCAGGCCCAGGAGCCTTAGCACTGTACTGTGATGTCACTCAATACCACTGACATCACTAGGTGTAAACAACATCTCTCCTTTGCTGTGTATGTGACTATGGAGCTGTTTGGTGATGTCGTCTATTATGGCCTTCATAGAAGCAACAGGAGATTGTTGCATCCATCTAGAACCCTCAGAACTACAGTGCTATGATGTCACTCACTTCCACAGGCCTTGCAGAGTGTAAACAACAACAACCCAGCTTTGTTGTGTATGTAACCATAGGGATTTGTGATGTCACCTAGAACCTTCACAGCAGCGACAGCTTTATGAGGAGCATCAGCACTGCTCTGCCTGAGCAGAACCATCACCGCCATAGGTTGTCAAATAACCCGGGTTTAACCCACACAGGTAAGTCCAATGGGGTGCAGGCATGTCCTCTATGCTTACAGCTTCCCGTGGGTGTTGGTTTGATACCGTTTGGGGACAGCCAAGGAGGCATCTGCAGGCAACAAAGGTAGGTGTGTGCTTGTGTGTGTGTTTCCTATGCAGATCCTAAGCCCAGTGTCACATGCAAGTAGGAGGAGTAAGAAGGGTTCCTGGCAAATCCGGGTTATGGATTGCATTTAAAAAGGCCCCGTGGGAGTGCAATGGGCCCCTGTCTTGCTGCTTAGCAATAATGGTATGGGTTTAGGTTCTGCTGTGTGTACTGGTGGTTGACTGCCCCCCAGCCCAGAGTGTGCATGGAAAATTGTCTGGCAGCCTCCCTGACAGCAAGCAGTGATAGTGCCCATGAAGGGCACCTTGTTGGGCCCGCCCCTTTCATGGTTATCGCTTCTCGGCCTTTTGGCTAAGATCAAGTGTAGTATCTGTTCTTATCAGTTTAATATCTGATACGTCCCCTATCTGGGGACCATATATTAAATGGATTTTTGAGAACGGGGGCCGATTTCGAAGCTTGCTTCCGTCGCCCTATGCATTGACCCGATATGGCAGTATCTTCGGGTACAGTGCACCACCCCCTTACAGGGTTAAAAAGAAAGATTCCTACTTTCATTGCTACCTGCTTGCTGGCTAGCCAGCTAGCCAGCCCTGTGGGCCTTGCTGCTGCTGCAGCCAAAAAACAAAAGGTGGTGCTGCTGCTGCTTCTGCTGCTTCTGCTTCTGCTTGTGTCTGGCCGCTGTTGGAGCGTCCAGGCACAGGACTTCTGCTGCTGCTGACTAAATGGCCTCCTTAATTGGATCATTTGAGTAGCCAGCACACCTGTGCAGGTAGGGCATGACATGATAGGCAGCTGCCTTGATAGCGGGTGGGTGCTGAATGTTCCTAATTGACAAAATAAGATTAATGCTTATGAAGAAATATAAAATCTCATCCCTTCCCCAATATCGCGCCACACCCCTACCCCTTAATTCCCTGGTTGAACTTGATGGACATATGTCTTTTTTCGACCGTACTAACTATGTAACTATGTAACATAACATGGGGGGGGGGGGGGGTCTCCTGGCTGTTCACACAGGTGTGTCATTGCTGTACATTGACCATGCATTGCTTCTGTGGTATTGCAAAGGCAAAGACAAATGCTTCCAGCCATCCATTGCACTAATGGATTGGTCATCAGCTGGCTGTCTATGTCCCGCATCAATATAGACCAAAGTACAGAGGGTTAGGCTATGCTATTGTGCACCTACCTGATGCATCAGAAGGTGCGAGGCCCTTGCTAAATTCTGTGCACAGACTTTGAGATCTATACTTTAGACTGTATCTAAACCTGCTCCAACATGGACTGACATTCTGGCCTACTTTCAGCCGATGCGACTTGTCTGTCGCTGAACAGTCGCTTTTTATGTATTCAGCACCTATGTATAATGTTGTAAAAATGCTCTAGAAGCTAAAGTCGCAGAAATGTCACACATATTTGGCCTGCAACTTTCTGTGCGACAAATTCAGACAGGAAAAATCAGTATAAATCCTTAGAAAATTATCCCCCAGTGTCTCCATCTGCTGGTGGTATTGAATAAGCATTGCTGCACTGATGGGGTATGCATTAGACGAAAAAAAAGAAGAAAAAGAAGAATAATACGCCCAGAAAAGAGGCGAAAAGGAGAAAAACGTAAAAAAATGTGAAAAAAAAGTAAGAGGAAGAGAAGGGAAAAAAAGTTGGAAATGGGTTTAAAAGTGATTTCGGCGGAGAAATATATATATATATATATATATATATATATATACGCGCACACACACACATATATATAAACGTATTCTCCGTTGAGATATTGCAGCCGCTGCTGTGTCCAGGCCCAGGAGCCTTAGCACTGTGCTGTGATGTCACTCAATACCACTGACATCACTAGGTGTAAACAACATCTCTCCTTTGCTGTGTATGTGACTATGGAGCTGTTTGGTGATGTCGTCTATTATGGCCTTCATAGAAGCAACAGGAGATTGTTGCATCCATCTAGAACCCTCAGAACTACAGTGCTATGATTTCACTCACTTCCACAGGCCTTGCAGAGTGTAAACAACAACAACCCAGCTTTGTTGTGTATGTAACCATAGGGATTTGTGATGTCACCTAGAACCTTCACAGCAGCGACAGCTTTATGAGGAGCATCAGCACTGCTCTGCCTGAGCAGAACCATCACCGCCATAGGTTGTCAAATAACCCGGGTTTAACCCACACAGGTAAGTCCAATGGGGTGCAGGCATGTCCTCTATGCTTACAGCTTCCCGTGGGTGTTGGTTTGATACCGTTTGGGGACAGCCAAGGAGGCATCTGCAGGCAACAAAGGTAGGTGTGTGCTTGTGTGTGTGTTTCCTATGCAGATCCTAAGCCCAGTGTCACATGCAAGTAGGAGGAGTAAGAAGGGTTCCTGGCAAATCCGGGTTATGGATTGCATTTAAAAAGGCCCCGTGGGAGTGCAATGGGCCCCTGTCTTGCTGCTTAGCAATAATGGTATGGGTTTAGGTTCTGCTGTGTGTACTGGTGGTTGACTGCCCCCCAGCCCAGAGTGTGCATGGAAAATTGTCTGGCAGCCTCCCTGACAGCAAGCAGTGATAGTGCCCATGAAGGGCACCTTGTTGGGCCCGCCCCTTTCACGGTTATCGCTTCTCGGCCTTTTGGCTAAGATCAAGTGTAGTATCTGTTCTTATCAGTTTAATATCTGATACGTCCCCTATCTGGGGACCATATATTAAATGGATTTTTGAGAACGGGGGCCGATTTCGAAGCTTGCTTCCGTCGCCCTATGCATTGACCCGATATGGCAGTATCTTCGGGTACAGTGCACCACCCCCTTACAGGGTTAAAAAGAAAGATTCCTACTTTCATTGCTACCTGCTTGCTGGCTAGCCAGCTAGCCAGCCCTGTGGGCCTTGCTGCTGCTGCAGCCAAAAAACAAAAGGTGGTGCTGCTGCTGCTTCTGCTGCTTCTGCTTGTGTCTGGCCGCTGTTGGAGCGTCCAGGCACAGGACTTCTGCTGCTGCTGACTAAATGGCCTCCTTAATTGGATCATTTGAGTAGCCAGCACACCTGTGCAGGTAGGGCATGACATGATAGGCAGCTGCCTTGATAGCGGGTGGGTGCTGAATGTTCCTAATTGACAAAATAAGATTAATGCTTATGAAGAAATATAAAATCTCATCCCTTCCCCAATATCGCGCCACACCCCTACCCCTTAATTCCCTGGTTGAACTTGATGGACATATGTCTTTTTTCGACCGTACTAACTATGTAACTATGTAACATAACATGGGGGGGGGGGGGGTCTCCTGGCTGTTCACACAGGTGTGTCATTGCTGTACATTGACCATGCATTGCTTCTGTGGTATTGCAAAGGCAAAGACAAATGCTTCCAGCCATCCATTGCACTAATGGATTGGTCATCAGCTGGCTGTCTATGTCCCGCATCAATATAGACCAAAGTACAGAGGGTTAGGCTATGCTATTGTGCACCTACCTGATGCATCAGAAGGTGCGAGGCCCTTGCTAAATTCTGTGCACAGACTTTGAGATCTATACTTTAGACTGTATCTAAACCTGCTCCAACATGGACTGACATTCTGGCCTACTTTCAGCCGATGCGACTTGTCTGTCGCTGAACAGTCGCTTTTTATGTATTCAGCACCTATGTATACTGTTGTAAAAATGCTCTAGAAGCTAAAGTCGCAGAAATGTCACACATATTTGGCCTGCAACTTTCTGTGCGACAAATTCAGACAGGAAAAATCAGTATAAATCCTTAGAAAATTATCCCCCAGTGTCTCCATCTGCTGGCGGTATTGAATAAGCATTGCTGCACTGATGAGGTATGCATTAGACGAAAAAAAAGAAGAAAAAGAAGAATAATACGCCCAGAAAAGAGGCGAAAAGGAGAAAAACGTAAAAAAACGTGAAAAAAAAGTAAGAGGAAGAGAAGGGAAAAAAAGGTGGAAATGGGTTTAAAAGTGATTTCGGCGGAGAAATATATATATATATATATATATATATATATATATATATATATATACGCGCACACACACACATATATATAAACGTATTCCCCGTTGAGATATTGCAGCCGCTGCTGTGTCCAGGCCCAGGAGCCTTAGCACTGTGCTGTGATGTCACTCAATACCACTGACATCACTAGGTGTAAACAACATCTCTCCTTTGCTGTGTATGTGACTATGGAGCTGTTTGGTGATGTCGTCTATTATGGCCTTCATAGAAGCAACAGGAGATTGTTGCATCCATCTAGAACCCTCAGAACTACAGTGCTATGATGTCACTCACTTCCACAGGCCTTGCAGAGTGTAAACAACAACAACCCAGCTTTGTTGTGTATGTAACCATAGGGATTTGTGATGTCACCTAGAACCTTCACAGCAGCGACAGCTTTATGAGGAGCATCAGCACTGCTCTGCCTGAGCAGAACCATCACCGCCATAGGTTGTCAAATAACCCAGGTTTAACCCACACAGGTAAGTCCAATGGGGTGCAGGCATGTCCTCTATGCTTACAGCTTCCCGTGGGTGTTGGTTTGATACCGTTTGGGGACAGCCAAGGAGGCATCTGCAGGCAACAAAGGTAGGTGTGTGCTTGTGTGTGTGTTTCCTATGCAGATCCTAAGCCCAGTGTCACATGCAAGTAGGAGGAGTAAGAAGGGTTCCTGGCAAATCCGGGTTATGGATTGCATTTAAAAAGGCCCCGTGGGAGTGCAATGGGCCCCTGTCTTGCTGCTTAGCAATAATGGTATGGGTTTAGGTTCTGCTGTGTGTACTGGTGGTTGACTGCCCCCCAGCCCAGAGTGTGCATGGAAAATTGTCTGGCAGCCTCCCTGACAGCAAGCAGTGATAGTGCCCATGAAGGGCACCTTGTTGGGCCCGCCCCTTTCACGGTTATCGCTTCTCGGCCTTTTGGCTAAGATCAAGTGTAGTATCTGTTCTTATCAGTTTAATATCTGATACGTCCCCTATCTGGGGACCATATATTAAATGGATTTTTGAGAACGGGGGCCGATTTCGAAGCTTGCTTCCGTCGCCCTATGCATTGACCCGATATGGCAGTATCTTCGGGTACAGTGCACCACCCCCTTACAGGGTTAAAAAGAAAGATTCCTACTTTCATTGCTACCTGCTTGCTGGCTAGCCAGCTAGCCAGCCCTGTGGGCCTTGCTGCTGCTGCAGCCAAAAAACAAAAGGTGGTGCTGCTGCTGCTGCTTCTGCTTGTGTCTGGCCGCTGTTGGAGCGTCCAGGCACAGGACTTCTGCTGCTGCTGACTAAATGGCCTCCTTAATTGGATCATTTGAGTAGCCAGCACACCTGTGCAGGTAGGGCATGACATGATAGGCAGCTGCCTTGATAGCGGGTGGGTGCTGAATGTTCCTAATTGACAAAATAAGATTAATGCTTATGAAGAAATATAAAATCTCATCCCTTCCCCAATATCGCGCCACACCCCTACCCCTTAATTCCCTGGTTGAACTTGATGGACATATGTCTTTTTTCGACCGTACTAACTATGTAACTATGTAACATAACATGGGGGGGGGGGGGGGGGGGGGTCTCCTGGCTGTTCACACAGGTGTGTCATTGCTGTACATTGACCATGCATTGCTTCTGTGGTATTGCAAAGGCAAAGACAAATGCTTCCAGCCATCCATTGCACTAATGGATTGGTCATCAGCTGGCTGTCTATGTCCCGCATCAATATAGACCAAAGTACAGAGGGTTAGGCTATGCTATTGTGCACCTACCTGATGCATCAGAAGGTGCGAGGCCCTTGCTAAATTCTGTGCACAGACTTTGAGATCTATACTTTAGACTGTATCTAAACCTGCTCCAACATGGACTGACATTCTGGCCTACTTTCAGCCGATGCGACTTGTCTGTCGCTGAACAGTCGCTTTTTATGTATTCAGCACCTATGTATAATGTTGTAAAAATGCTCTAGAAGCTAAAGTCGCAGAAATGTCACACATATTTGGCCTGCAACTTTCTGTGCGACAAATTCAGACAGGAAAAATCAGTATAAATCCTTAGAAAATTATCCCCCAGTGTCTCCATCTGCTGGCGGTATTGAATAAGCATTGCTGCACTGATGGGGTATGCATTAGACGAAAAAAAAGAAGAAAAAGAAGAATAATACGCCCAGAAAAGAGGCGAAAAGGAGAAAAACGTAAAAAAACGTGAAAAAAAAGTAAGAGGAAGAGAAGGGAAAAAAAGGTGGAAATGGGTTTAAAAGTGATTTCGGCGGAGAAATATATATATATATATATATATATATATATATATATATATATATACGCGCACACACACACATATATATAAACGTATTCTCCGTTGAGATATTGCAGCCGCTGCTGTGTCCAGGCCCAGGAGCCTTAGCACTGTGCTGTGATGTCACTCAATACCACTGACATCACTAGGTGTAAACAACATCTCTCCTTTGCTGTGTATGTGACTATGGAGCTGTTTGGTGATGTCGTCTATTATGGCCTTCATAGAAGCAACAGGAGATTGTTGCATCCATCTAGAACCCTCAGAACTACAGTGCTATGATGTCACTCACTTCCACAGGCCTTGCAGAGTGTAAACAACAACAACCCAGCTTTGTTGTGTATGTAACCATAGGGATTTGTGATGTCACCTAGAACCTTCACAGCAGCGACAGCTTTATGAGGAGCATCAGCACTGCTCTGCCTGAGCAGAACCATCACCGCCATAGGTTGTCAAATAACCCGGGTTTAACCCACACAGGTAAGTCCAATGGGGTGCAGGCATGTCCTCTATGCTTACAGCTTCCCGTGGGTGTTGGTTTGATACCGTTTGGGGACAGCCAAGGAGGCATCTGCAGGCAACAAAGGTAGGTGTGTGCTTGTGTGTGTGTTTCCTATGCAGATCCTAAGCCCAGTGTCACATGCAAGTAGGAGGAGTAAGAAGGGTTCCTGGCAAATCCGGGTTATGGATTGCATTTAAAAAGGCCCCGTGGGAGTGCAATGGGCCCCTGTCTTGCTGCTTAGCAATAATGGTATGGGTTTAGGTTCTGCTGTGTGTACTGGTGGTTGACTGCCCCCCAGCCCAGAGTGTGCATGGAAAATTGTCTGGCAGCCTCCCTGACAGCAAGCAGTGATAGTGCCCATGAAGGGCACCTTGTTGGGCCCGCCCCTTTCACGGTTATCGCTTCTCGGCCTTTTGGCTAAGATCAAGTGTAGTATCTGTTCTTATCAGTTTAATATCTGATACGTCCCCTATCTGGGGACCATATATTAAATGGATTTTTGAGAACGGGGGCCGATTTCGAAGCTTGCTTCCGTCGCCCTATGCATTGACCCGATATGGCAGTATCTTCGGGTACAGTGCACCACCCCCTTACAGGGTTAAAAAGAAAGATTCCTACTTTCATTGCTACCTGCTTGCTGGCTAGCCAGCTAGCCAGCCCTGTGGGCCTTGCTGCTGCTGCAGCCAAAAAACAAAAGGTGCTGCTGCTTCTGCTGCTTCTGCTTGTGTCTGGCCGCTGTTGGAGCGTCCAGGCACAGGACTTCTGCTGCTGCTGACTAAATGGCCTCCTTAATTGGATCATTTGAGTAGCCAGCACACCTGTGCAGGTAGGGCATGACATGATAGGCAGCTGCCTTGATAGCGGGTGGGTGCTGAATGTTCCTAATTGACAAAATAAGATTAATGCTTATGAAGAAATATAAAATCTCATCCCTTCCCCAATATCGCGCCACACCCCTACCCCTTAATTCCCTGGTTGAACTTGATGGACATATGTCTTTTTTCGACCGTACTAACTATGTAACTATGTAACATAACATGGGGGGGGGGGGGGGGGGTCTCCTGGCTGTTCACACAGGTGTGTCATTGCTGTACATTGACCATGCATTGCTTCTGTGGTATTGCAAAGGCAAAGACAAATGCTTCCAGCCATCCATTGCACTAATGGATTGGTCATCAGCTGGCTGTCTATGTCCCGCATCAATATAGACCAAAGTACAGAGGGTTAGGCTATGCTATTGTGCACCTACCTGATGCATCAGAAGGTGCGAGGCCCTTGCTAAATTCTGTGCACAGACTTTGAGATCTATACTTTAGACTGTATCTAAACCTGCTCCAACATGGACTGACATTCTGGCCTACTTTCAGCCGATGCGACTTGTCTGTCGCTGAACAGTCGCTTTTTATGTATTCAGCACCTATGTATAATGTTGTAAAAATGCTCTAGAAGCTAAAGTCGCAGAAATGTCACACATATTTGGCCTGCAACTTTCTGTGCGACAAATTCAGACAGGAAAAATCAGTATAAATCCTTAGAAAATTATCCCCCAGTGTCTCCATCTGCTGGCGGTATTGAATAAGCATTGCTGCACTGATGGGGTATGCATTAGACGAAAAAAAAGAAGAAAAAGAAGAATAATACGCCCAGAAAAGAGGCGAAAAGGAGAAAAACGTAAAAAAACGTGAAAAAAAAGTAAGAGGAAGAGAAGGGAAAAAAAGGTGGAAATGGGTTTAAAAGTGATTTCGGCGGAGAAATATATATATATATATATATATATATATATATATATATATATATATACGCGCACACACACATATATATAAACGTATTCTCCGTTGAGATATTGCAGCCGCTGCTGTGTCCAGGCCCAGGAGCCTTAGCACTGTGCTGTGATGTCACTCAATACCACTGACATCACTAGGTGTAAACAACATCTCTCCTTTGCTGTGTATGTGACTATGGAGCTGTTTGGTGATGTCGTCTATTATGGCCTTCATAGAAGCAACAGGAGATTGTTGCATCCATCTAGAACCCTCAGAACTACAGTGCTATGATGTCACTCACTTCCACAGGCCTTGCAGAGTGTAAACAACAACAACCCAGCTTTGTTGTGTATGTAACCATAGGGATTTGTGATGTCACCTAGAACCTTCACAGCAGCGACAGCTTTATGAGGAGCATCAGCACTGCTCTGCCTGAGCAGAACCATCACCGCCATAGGTTGTCAAATAACCCGGGTTTAACCCACACGGGTAAGTCCAATGGGGTGCAGGCATGTCCTCTATGCTTACAGCTTCCCGTGGGTGTTGGTTTGATACCGTTTGGGGACAGCCAAGGAGGCATCTGCAGGCAACAAAGGTAGGTGTGTGCTTGTGTGTGTGTTTCCTATGCAGATCCTAAGCCCAGTGTCACATGCAAGTAGGAGGAGTAAGAAGGGTTCCTGGCAAATCCGGGTTATGGATTGCATTTAAAAAGGCCCCGTGGGAGTGCAATGGGCCCCTGTCTTGCTGCTTAGCAATAATGGTATGGGTTTAGGTTCTGCTGTGTGTACTGGTGGTTGACTGCCCCCCAGCCCAGAGTGTGCATGGAAAATTGTCTGGCAGCCTCCCTGACAGCAAGCAGTGATAGTGCCCATGAAGGGCACCTTGTTGGGCCCGCCCCTTTCACGGTTATCGCTTCTCGGCCTTTTGGCTAAGATCAAGTGTAGTATCTGTTCTTATCAGTTTAATATCTGATACGTCCCCTATCTGGGGACCATATATTAAATGGATTTTTGAGAACGGGGGCCGATTTCGAAGCTTGCTTCCGTCGCCCTATGCATTGACCCGATATGGCAGTATCTTCGGGTACAGTGCACCACCCCCTTACAGGGTTAAAAAGAAAGATTCCTACTTTCATTGCTACCTGCTTGCTGGCTAGCCAGCTAGCCAGCCCTGTGGGCCTTGCTGCTGCTGCTGCAGCCAAAAAACAAAAGGTGGTGCTGCTGCTGCTTCTGCTGCTTCTGCTTCTGCTTGTGTCTGGCCGCTGTTGGAGCGTCCAGGCACAGGACTTCTGCTGCTGCTGACTAAATGGCCTCCTTAATTGGATCATTTGAGTAGCCAGCACACCTGTGCAGGTAGGGCATGACATGATAGGCAGCTGCCTTGATAGCGGGTGGGTGCTGAATGTTCCTAATTGACAAAATAAGATTAATGCTTATGAAGAAATATAAAATCTCATCCCTTCCCCAATATCGCGCCACACCCCTACCCCTTAATTCCCTGGTTGAACTTGATGGACATATGTCTTTTTTCGACCGTACTAACTATGTAACTATGTAACATATACTAACTATGTAACTATGTAACATAACATGGGGGGGGGGGGGGTCTCCTGGCTGTTCACACAGGTGTGTCATTGCTGTACATTGACCATGCATTGCTTCTGTGGTATTGCAAAGGCAAAGACAAATGCTTCCAGCCATCCATTGCACTAATGGATTGGTCATCAGCTGGCTGTCTATGTCCCGCATCAATATAGACCAAAGTACAGAGGGTTAGGCTATGCTATTGTGCACCTACCTGATGCATCAGAAGGTGCGAGGCCCTTGCTAAATTCTGTGCACAGACTTTGAGATCTATACTTTAGACTGTATCTAAACCTGCTCCAACATGGACTGACATTCTGGCCTACTTTCAGCCGATGCGACTTGTCTGTCGCTGAACAGTCGCTTTTTATGTATTCAGCACCTATGTATAATGTTGTAAAAATGCTCTAGAAGCTAAAGTCGCAGAAATGTCACACATATTTGGCCTGCAACTTTCTGTGCGACAAATTCAGACAGGAAAAATCAGTATAAATCCTTAGAAAATTATCCCCCAGTGTCTCCATCTGCTGGCGGTATTGAATAAGCATTGCTGCACTGATGGGGTATGCATTAGACGAAAAAAAAGAAGAAAAAGAAGAATAATACGCCCAGAAAAGAGGCGAAAAGGAGAAAAACGTAAAAAAACGTGAAAAAAAAGTAAGAGGAAGAGAAGGGAAAAAAAGGTGGAAATGGGTTTAAAAGTGATTTCGGCGGAGAAATATATATATATATATATATATATATATATACGCGCACACACACACATATATATAAACGTATTCTCCGTTGAGATATTGCAGCCGCTGCTGTGTCCAGGCCCAGGAGCCTTAGCACTGTGCTGTGATGTCACTCAATACCACTGACATCACTAGGTGTAAACAACATCTCTCCTTTGCTGTGTATGTGACTATGGAGCTGTTTGGTGATGTCGTCTATTATGGCCTTCATAGAAGCAACAGGAGATTGTTGCATCCATCTAGAACCCTCAGAACTACAGTGCTATGATGTCACTCACTTCCACAGGCCTTGCAGAGTGTAAACAACAACAACCCAGCTTTGTTGTGTATGTAACCATAGGGATTTGTGATGTCACCTAGAACCTTCACAGCAGCGACAGCTTTATGAGGAGCATCAGCACTGCTCTGCCTGAGCAGAACCATCACCGCCATAGGTTGTCAAATAACCCGGGTTTAACCCACACAGGTAAGTCCAATGGGGTGCAGGCATGTCCTCTATGCTTACAGCTTCCCGTGGGTGTTGGTTTGATACCGTTTGGGGACAGCCAAGGAGGCATCTGCAGGCAACAAAGGTAGGTGTGTGCTTGTGTGTGTGTTTCCTATGCAGATCCTAAGCCCAGTGTCACATGCAAGTCGGAGGAGTAAGAAGGGTTCCTGGCAAATCCGGGTTATGGATTGCATTTAAAAAGGCCCCGTGGGAGTGCAATGGGCCCCTGTCTTGCTGCTTAGCAATAATGGTATGGGTTTAGGTTCTGCTGTGTGTACTGGTGGTTGACTGCCCCCCAGCCCAGAGTGTGCATGGAAAATTGTCTGGCAGCCTCCCTGACAGCAAGCAGTGATAGTGCCCATGAAGGGCACCTTGTTGGGCCCGCCCCTTTCACGGTTATCGCTTCTCGGCCTTTTGGCTAAGATCAAGTGTAGTATCTGTTCTTATCAGTTTAATATCTGATACGTCCCCTATCTGGGGACCATATATTAAATGGATTTTTGAGAACGGGGGCCGATTTCGAAGCTTGCTTCCGTCGCCCTATGCATTGACCCGATATGGCAGTATCTTCGGGTACAGTGCACCACCCCCTTACAGGGTTAAAAAGAAAGATTCCTACTTTCATTGCTACCTGCTTGCTGGCTAGCCAGCTAGCCAGCCCTGTGGGCCTTGCTGCTGCTGCAGCCAAAAAACAAAAGGTGGTGCTGCTGCTGCTTCTGCTGCTTCTGCTTCTGCTTGTGTCTGGCCGCTGTTGGAGCGTCCAGGCACAGGACTTCTGCTGCTGCTGACTAAATGGCCTCCTTAATTGGATCATTTGAGTAGCCAGCACACCTGTGCAGGTAGGGCATGACATGATAGGCAGCTGCCTTGATAGCGGGTGGGTGCTGAATGTTCCTAATTGACAAAATAAGATTAATGCTTATGAAGAAATATAAAATCTCATCCCTTCCCCAATATCGCGCCACACCCCTACCCCTTAATTCCCTGGTTGAACTTGATGGACATATGTCTTTTTTCGACCGTACTAACTATGTAACTATGTAACATAACATGGGGGGGGGGGGGGGTCTCCTGGCTGTTCACACAGGTGTGTCATTGCTGTACATTGACCATGCATTGCTTCTGTGGTATTGCAAAGGCAAAGACAAATGCTTCCAGCCATCCATTGCACTAATGGATTGGTCATCAGCTGGCTGTCTATGTCCCGCATCAATATAGACCAAAGTACAGAGGGTTAGGCTATGCTATTGTGCACCTACCTGATGCATCAGAAGGTGCGAGGCCCTTGCTAAATTCTGTGCACAGACTTTGAGATCTATACTTTAGACTGTATCTAAACCTGCTCCAACATGGACTGACATTCTGGCCTACTTTCAGCCGATGCGACTTGTCTGTCGCTGAACAGTCGCTTTTTATGTATTCAGCACCTATGTATAATGTTGTAAAAATGCTCTAGAAGCTAAAGTCGCAGAAATGTCACACATATTTGGCCTGCAACTTTCTGTGCGACAAATTCAGACAGGAAAAATCAGTATAAATCCTTAGAAAATTATCCCCCAGTGTCTCCATCTGCTGGCGGTATTGAATAAGCATTGCTGCACTGATGGGGTATGCATTAGACGAAAAAAAAGAAGAAAAAGAAGAATAATACGCCCAGAAAAGAGGCGAAAAGGAGAAAAACGTAAAAAAACGTGAAAAAAAAGTAAGAGGAAGAGAAGGGAAAAAAAAGGTGGAAATGGGTTTAAAAGTGATTTCGGCGGAGAAATATATATATATATATATATATATATATATATATATATATATACGCGCACACACACACATATATATAAACGTATTCTCCGTTGAGATATTGCAGCCGCTGCTGTGTCCAGGCCCAGGAGCCTTAGCACTGTGCTGTGATGTCACTCAATACCACTGACATCACTAGGTGTAAACAACATCTCTCCTTTGCTGTGTATGTGACTATGGAGCTGTTTGGTGATGTCGTCTATTATGGCCTTCATAGAAGCAACAGGAGATTGTTGCATCCATCTAGAACCCTCAGAACTACAGTGCTATGATGTCACTCACTTCCACAGGCCTTGCAGAGTGTAAACAACAACAACCCAGCTTTGTTGTGTATGTAACCATAGGGATTTGTGATGTCACCTAGAACCTTCACAGCAGCGACAGCTTTATGAGGAGCATCAGCACTGCTCTGCCTGAGCAGAACCATCACCGCCATAGGTTGTCAAATAACCCGGGTTTAACCCACACAGGTAAGTCCAATGGGGTGCAGGCATGTCCTCTATGCTTACAGCTTCCCGTGGGTGTTGGTTTGATACCGTTTGGGGACAGCCAAGGAGGCATCTGCAGGCAACAAAGGTAGGTGTGTGCTTGTGTGTGTGTTTCCTATGCAGATCCTAAGCCCAGTGTCACATGCAAGTAGGAGGAGTAAGAAGGGTTCCTGGCAAATCCGGGTTATGGATTGCATTTAAAAAGGCCCCGTGGGAGTGCAATGGGCCCCTGTCTTGCTGCTTAGCAATAATGGTATGGGTTTAGGTTCTGCTGTGTGTACTGGTGGTTGACTGCCCCCCAGCCCAGAGTGTGCATGGAAAATTGTCTGGCAGCCTCCCTGACAGCAAGCAGTGATAGTGCCCATGAAGGGCACCTTGTTGGGCCCGCCCCTTTCACGGTTATCGCTTCTCGGCCTTTTGGCTAAGATCAAGTGTAGTATCTGTTCTTATCAGTTTAATATCTGATACGTCCCCTATCTGGGGACCATATATTAAATGGATTTTTGAGAACGGGGGCCGATTTCGAAGCTTGCTTCCGTCGCCCTATGCATTGACCCGATATGGCAGTATCTTCGGGTACAGTGCACCACCCCCTTACAGGGTTAAAAAGAAAGATTCCTACTTTCATTGCTACCTGCTTGCTGGCTAGCCAGCTAGCCAGCCCTGTGGGCCTTGCTGCTGCTGCAGCCAAAAAACAAAAGGTGGTGCTGCTGCTGCTTCTGCTGCTTCTGCTTCTGCTTGTGTCTGGCCGCTGTTGGAGCGTCCAGGCACAGGACTTCTGCTGCTGCTGACTAAATGGCCTCCTTAATTGGATCATTTGAGTAGCCAGCACACCTGTGCAGGTAGGGCATGACATGATAGGCAGCTGCCTTGATAGCGGGTGGGTGCTGAATGTTCCTAATTGACAAAATAAGATTAATGCTTATGAAGAAATATAAAATCTCATCCCTTCCCCAATATCGCGCCACACCCCTACCCCTTAATTCCCTGGTTGAACTTGATGGACATATGTCTTTTTTCGACCGTACTAACTATGTAACTATGTAACATAACATGGGGGGGGGGGGGGTCTCCTGGCTGTTCACACAGGTGTGTCATTGCTGTACATTGACCATGCATTGCTTCTGTGGTATTGCAAAGGCAAAGACAAATGCTTCCAGCCATCCATTGCACTAATGGATTGGTCATCAGCTGGCTGTCTATGTCCCGCATCAATATAGACCAAAGTACAGAGGGTTAGGCTATGCTATTGTGCACCTACCTGATGCATCAGAAGGTGCGAGGCCCTTGCTAAATTCTGTGCACAGACTTTGAGATCTATACTTTAGACTGTATCTAAACCTGCTCCAACATGGACTGACATTCTGGCCTACTTTCAGCCGATGCGACTTGTCTGTCGCTGAACAGTCGCTTTTTATGTATTCAGCACCTATGTATAATGTTGTAAAAATGCTCTAGAAGCTAAAGTCGCAGAAATGTCACACATATTTGGCCTGCAACTTTCTGTGCGACAAATTCAGACAGGAAAAATCAGTATAAATCCTTAGAAAATTATCCCCCAGTGTCTCCATCTGCTGGCGGTATTGAATAAGCATTGCTGCACTGATGGGGTATGCATTAGACGAAAAAAAAGAAGAAAAAGAAGAATAATACGCCCAGAAAAGAGGCGAAAAGGAGAAAAACGTAAAAAAACGTGAAAAAAAAGTAAGAGGAAGAGAAGGGAAGAAAAGGTGGAAATGGGTTTAAAAGTGATTTCGGCGGAGAAATATATATATATATATATATATATATATATATATATATATATATATATATATACGCGCACACACACACATATATATAAACGTATTCTCCGTTGAGATATTGCAGCCGCTGCTGTGTCCAGGCCCAGGAGCCTTAGCACTGTGCTGTGATGTCACTCAATACCACTGACATCACTAGGTGTAAACAACATCTCTCCTTTGCTGTGTATGTGACTATGGAGCTGTTTGGTGATGTCGTCTATTATGGCCTTCATAGAAGCAACAGGAGATTGTTGCATCCATCTAGAACCCTCAGAACTACAGTGCTATGATGTCACTCACTTCCACAGGCCTTGCAGAGTGTAAACAACAACAACCCAGCTTTGTTGTGTATGTAACCATAGGGATTTGTGATGTCACCTAGAACCTTCACAGCAGCGACAGCTTTATGAGGAGCATCAGCACTGCTCTGCCTGAGCAGAACCATCACCGCCATAGGTTGTCAAATAACCCGGGTTTAACCCACACAGGTAAGTCCAATGGGGTGCAGGCATGTCCTCTATGCTTACAGCTTCCCGTGGGTGTTGGTTTGATACCGTTTGGGGACAGCCAAGGAGGCATCTGCAGGCAACAAAGGTAGGTGTGTGCTTGTGTGTGTGTTTCCTATGCAGATCCTAAGCCCAGTGTCACATGCAAGTAGGAGGAGTAAGAAGGGTTCCTGGCAAATCCGGGTTATGGATTGCATTTAAAAAGGCCCCGTGGGAGTGCAATGGGCCCCTGTCTTGCTGCTTAGCAATAATGGTATGGGTTTAGGTTCTGCTGTGTGTACTGGTGGTTGACTGCCCCCCAGCCCAGAGTGTGCATGGAAAATTGTCTGGCAGCCTCCCTGACAGCAAGCAGTGATAGTGCCCATGAAGGGCACCTTGTTGGGCCCGCCCCTTTCACGGTTATCGCTTCTCGGCCTTTTGGCTAAGATCAAGTGTAGTATCTGTTCTTATCAGTTTAATATCTGATACGTCCCCTATCTGGGGACCATATATTAAATGGATTTTTGAGAACGGGGGCCGATTTCGAAGCTTGCTTCCGTCGCCCTATGCATTGACCCGATATGGCAGTATCTTCGGGTACAGTGCACCACCCCCTTACAGGGTTAAAAAGAAAGATTCCTACTTTCATTGCTACCTGCTTGCTGGCTAGCCAGCTAGCCAGCTAGCCAGCCCTGTGGGCCTTGCTGCTGCTGCAGCCAAAAAACAAAAGGTGGTGCTGCTGCTGCTTCTGCTGCTTCTGCTTCTGCTTGTGTCTGGCCGCTGTTGGAGCGTCCAGGCACAGGACTTCTGCTGCTGCTGACTAAATGGCCTCCTTAATTGGATCATTTGAGTAGCCAGCACACCTGTGCAGGTAGGGCATGACATGATAGGCAGCTGCCTTGATAGCGGGTGGGTGCTGAATGTTCCTAATTGACAAAATAAGATTAATGCTTATGAAGAAATATAAAATCTCATCCCTTCCCCAATATCGCGCCACACCCCTACCCCTTAATTCCCTGGTTGAACTTGATGGACATATGTCTTTTTTCGACCGTACTAACTATGTAACTATGTAACATAACATGGGGGGGGGGGGTCTCCTGGCTGTTCACACAGGTGTGTCATTGCTGTACATTGACCATGCATTGCTTCTGTGGTATTGCAAAGGCAAAGACAAATGCTTCCAGCCATCCATTGCACTAATGGATTGGTCATCAGCTGGCTGTCTATGTCCCGCATCAATATAGACCAAAGTACAGAGGGTTAGGCTATGCTATTGTGCACCTACCTGATGCATCAGAAGGTGCGAGGCCCTTGCTAAATTCTGTGCACAGACTTTGAGATCTATACTTTAGACTGTATCTAAACCTGCTCCAACATGGACTGACATTCTGGCCTACTTTCAGCCGATGCGACTTGTCTGTCGCTGAACAGTCGCTTTTATGTATTCAGCACCTATGTATAATGTTGTAAAAATGCTCTAGAAGCTAAAGTCGCAGAAATGTCACACATATTTGGCCTGCAACTTTCTGTGCGACAAATTCAGACAGGAAAAATCAGTATAAATCCTTAGAAAATTATCCCCCAGTGTCTCCATCTGCTGGCGGTATTGAATAAGCATTGCTGCACTGATGGGGTATGCATTAGACGAAAAAAAAGAAGAAAAAGAAGAATAATACGCCCAGAAAAGAGGCGAAAAGGAGAAAAACGTAAAAAAACGTGAAAAAAAAGTAAGAGGAAGAGAAGGGAAAAAAAGGTGGAAATGGGTTTAAAAGTGATTTCGGCGGAGAAATATATATATATATATTTATATATATATATATATATATATATATATATATATATATATATATATACGCGCACACACACACATATATATAAACGTATTCTCCGTTGAGATATTGCAGCCGCTGCTGTGTCCAGGCCCAGGAGCCTTAGCACTGTGCTGTGATGTCACTCAATACCACTGACATCACTAGGTGTAAACAACATCTCTCCTTTGCTGTGTATGTGACTATGGAGCTGTTTGGTGATGTCGTCTATTATGGCCTTCATAGAAGCAACAGGAGATTGTTGCATCCATCTAGAACCCTCAGAACTACAGTGCTATGATGTCACTCACTTCCACAGGCCTTGCAGAGTGTAAACAACAACAACCCAGCTTTGTTGTGTATGTAACCATAGGGATTTGTGATGTCACCTAGAACCTTCACAGCAGCGACAGCTTTATGAGGAGCATCAGCACTGCTCTGCCTGAGCAGAACCATCACCGCCATAGGTTGTCAAATAACCCGGGTTTAACCCACACAGGTAAGTCCAATGGGGTGCAGGCATGTCCTCTATGCTTACAGCTTCCCGTGGGTGTTGGTTTGATACCGTTTGGGGACAGCCAAGGAGGCATCTGCAGGCAACAAAGGTAGGTGTGTGCTTGTGTGTGTGTTTCCTATGCAGATCCTAAGCCCAGTGTCACATGCAAGTAGGAGGAGTAAGAAGGGTTCCTGGCAAATCCGGGTTATGGATTGCATTTAAAAAGGCCCCGTGGGAGTGCAATGGGCCCCTGTCTTGCTGCTTAGCAATAATGGTATGGGTTTAGGTTCTGCTGTGTGTACTGGTGGTTGACTGCCCCCCAGCCCAGAGTGTGCATGGAAAATTGTCTGGCAGCCTCCCTGACAGCAAGCAGTGATAGTGCCCATGAAGGGCACCTTGTTGGGCCCGCCCCTTTCACGGTTATCGCTTCTCGGCCTTTTGGCTAAGATCAAGTGTAGTATCTGTTCTTATCAGTTTAATATCTGATACGTCCCCTATCTGGGGACCATATATTAAATGGATTTTTGAGAACGGGGGCCGATTTCGAAGCTTGCTTCCGTCGCCCTATGCATTGACCCGATATGGCAGTATCTTCGGGTACAGTGCACCACCCCCTTACAGGGTTAAAAAGAAAGATTCCTACTTTCATTGCTACCTGCTTGCTGGCTAGCCAGCTAGCCAGCCCTGTGGGCCTTGCTGCTGCTGCAGCCAAAAAACAAAAGGTGGTGCTGCTGCTGCTTCTGCTGCTTCTGCTTCTGCTTGTGTCTGGCCGCTGTTGGAGCGTCCAGGCACAGGACTTCTGCTGCTGCTGACTAAATGGCCTCCTTAATTGGATCATTTGAGTAGCCAGCACACCTGTGCAGGTAGGGCATGACATGATAGGCAGCTGCCTTGATAGCGGGTGGGTGCTGAATGTTCCTAATTGACAAAATAAGATTAATGCTTATGAAGAAATATAAAATCTCATCCCTTCCCCAATATCGCGCCACACCCCTACCCCTTAATTCCCTGGTTGAACTTGATGGACATATGTCTTTTTTCGACCGTACTAACTATGTAACTATGTAACATAACATGGGGGGGGGGGGGGTCTCCTGGCTGTTCACACAGGTGTGTCATTGCTGTACATTGACCATGCATTGCTTCTGTGGTATTGCAAAGGCAAAGACAAATGCTTCCAGCCATCCATTGCACTAATGGATTGGTCATCAGCTGGCTGTCTATGTCCCGCATCAATATAGACCAAAGTACAGAGGGTTAGGCTATGCTATTGTGCACCTACCTGATGCATCAGAAGGTGCGAGGCCCTTGCTAAATTCTGTGCACAGACTTTGAGATCTATACTTTAGACTGTATCTAAACCTGCTCCAACATGGACTGACATTCTGGCCTACTTTCAGCCGATGCGACTTGTCTGTCGCTGAACAGTCGCTTTTTATGTATTCAGCACCTATGTATAATGTTGTAAAAATGCTCTAGAAGCTAAAGTCGCAGAAATGTCACACATATTTGGCCTGCAACTTTCTGTGCGACAAATTCAGACAGGAAAAATCAGTATAAATCCTTAGAAAATTATCCCCCAGTGTCTCCATCTGCTGGCGGTATTGAATAAGCATTGCTGCACTGATGGGGTATGCATTAGACGAAAAAAAAGAAGAAAAAGAAGAATAATACGCCCAGAAAAGAGGCGAAAAGGAGAAAAACGTAAAAAAACGTGAAAAAAAAGTAAGAGGAAGAGAAGGGAAGAAAAGGTGGAAATGGGTTTAAAAGTGATTTCGGCGGAGAAATATATATATATATATATATATATATATATATATATATATATATACGCGCACACACACACATATATATAAACGTATTCTCCGTTGAGATATTGCAGCCGCTGCTGTGTCCAGGCCCAGGAGCCTTAGCACTGTGCTGTGATGTCACTCAATACCACTGACATCACTAGGTGTAAACAACATCTCTCCTTTGCTGTGTATGTGACTATGGAGCTGTTTGGTGATGTCGTCTATTATGGCCTTCATAGAAGCAACAGGAGATTGTTGCATCCATCTAGAACCCTCAGAACTACAGTGCTATGATGTCACTCACTTCCACAGGCCTTGCAGAGTGTAAACAACAACAACCCAGCTTTGTTGTGTATGTAACCATAGGGATTTGTGATGTCACCTAGAACCTTCACAGCAGCGACAGCTTTATGAGGAGCATCAGCACTGCTCTGCCTGAGCAGAACCATCACCGCCATAGGTTGTCAAATAACCCGGGTTTAACCCACACAGGTAAGTCCAATGGGGTGCAGGCATGTCCTCTATGCTTACAGCTTCCCGTGGGTGTTGGTTTGATACCGTTTGGGGACAGCCAAGGAGGCATCTGCAGGCAACAAAGGTAGGTGTGTGCTTGTGTGTGTGTTTCCTATGCAGATCCTAAGCCCAGTGTCACATGCAAGTAGGAGGAGTAAGAAGGGTTCCTGGCAAATCCGGGTTATGGATTGCATTTAAAAAGGCCCCGTGGGAGTGCAATGGGCCCCTGTCTTGCTGCTTAGCAATAATGGTATGGGTTTAGGTTCTGCTGTGTGTACTGGTGGTTGACTGCCCCCCAGCCCAGAGTGTGCATGGAAAATTGTCTGGCAGCCTCCCTGACAGCAAGCAGTGATAGTGCCCATGAAGGGCACCTTGTTGGGCCCGCCCCTTTCACGGTTATCGCTTCTCGGCCTTTTGGCTAAGATCAAGTGTAGTATCTGTTCTTATCAGTTTAATATCTGATACGTCCCCTATCTGGGGACCATATATTAAATGGATTTTTGAGAACGGGGGCCGATTTCGAAGCTTGCTTCCGTCGCCCTATGCATTGACCCGATATGGCAGTATCTTCGGGTACAGTGCACCACCCCCTTACAGGGTTAAAAAGAAAGATTCCTACTTTCATTGCTACCTGCTTGCTGGCTAGCCAGCTAGCCAGCTAGCCAGCCCTGTGGGCCTTGCTGCTGCTGCAGCCAAAAAACAAAAGGTGGTGCTGCTGCTGCTTCTGCTGCTTCTGCTTCTGCTTGTGTCTGGCCGCTGTTGGAGCGTCCAGGCACAGGACTTCTGCTGCTGCTGACTAAATGGCCTCCTTAATTGGATCATTTGAGTAGCCAGCACACCTGTGCAGGTAGGGCATGACATGATAGGCAGCTGCCTTGATAGCGGGTGGGTGCTGAATGTTCCTAATTGACAAAATAAGATTAATGCTTATGAAGAAATATAAAATCTCATCCCTTCCCCAATATCGCGCCACACCCCTACCCCTTAATTCCCTGGTTGAACTTGATGGACATATGTCTTTTTTCGACCGTACTAACTATGTAACTATGTAACATAACATGGGGGGGGGGGGGTCTCCTGGCTGTTCACACAGGTGTGTCATTGCTGTACATTGACCATGCATTGCTTCTGTGGTATTGCAAAGGCAAAGACAAATGCTTCCAGCCATCCATTGCACTAATGGATTGGTCATCAGCTGGCTGTCTATGTCCCGCATCAATATAGACCAAAGTACAGAGGGTTAGGCTATGCTATTGTGCACCTACCTGATGCATCAGAAGGTGCGAGGCCCTTGCTAAATTCTGTGCACAGACTTTGAGATCTATACTTTAGACTGTATCTAAACCTGCTCCAACATGGACTGACATTCTGGCCTACTTTCAGCCGATGCGACTTGTCTGTCGCTGAACAGTCGCTTTTATGTATTCAGCACCTATGTATAATGTTGTAAAAATGCTCTAGAAGCTAAAGTCGCAGAAATGTCACACATATTTGGCCTGCAACTTTCTGTGCGACAAATTCAGACAGGAAAAATCAGTATAAATCCTTAGAAAATTATCCCCCAGTGTCTCCATCTGCTGGCGGTATTGAATAAGCATTGCTGCACTGATGGGGTATGCATTAGACGAAAAAAAAGAAGAAAAAGAAGAATAATACGCCCAGAAAAGAGGCGAAAAGGAGAAAAACGTAAAAAAACGTGAAAAAAAAGTAAGAGGAAGAGAAGGGAAAAAAAGGTGGAAATGGGTTTAAAAGTGATTTCGGCGGAGAAATATATATATATATATTTATATATATATATATATATATATATATATATATATATATATATACGCGCACACACACACATATATATAAACGTATTCTCCGTTGAGATATTGCAGCCGCTGCTGTGTCCAGGCCCAGGAGCCTTAGCACTGTGCTGTGATGTCACTCAATACCACTGACATCACTAGGTGTAAACAACATCTCTCCTTTGCTGTGTATGTGACTATGGAGCTGTTTGGTGATGTCGTCTATTATGGCCTTCATAGAAGCAACAGGAGATTGTTGCATCCATCTAGAACCCTCAGAACTACAGTGCTATGATGTCACTCACTTCCACAGGCCTTGCAGAGTGTAAACAACAACAACCCAGCTTTGTTGTGTATGTAACCATAAGGATTTGTGATGTCACCTAGAACCTTCACAGCAGCGACAGCTTTATGAGGAGCATCAGCACTGCTCTGCCTGAGCAGAACCATCACCGCCATAGGTTGTCAAATAACCCGGGTTTAACCCACACAGGTAAGTCCAATGGGGTGCAGGCATGTCCTCTATGCTTACAGCTTCCCGTGGGTGTTGGTTTGATACCGTTTGGGGACAGCCAAGGAGGCATCTGCAGGCAACAAAGGTAGGTGTGTGCTTGTGTGTGTGTTTCCTATGCAGATCCTAAGCCCAGTGTCACATGCAAGTAGGAGGAGTAAGAAGGGTTCCTGGCAAATCCGGGTTATGGATTGCATTTAAAAAGGCCCCGTGGGAGTGCAATGGGCCCCTGTCTTGCTGCTTAGCAATAATGGTATGGGTTTAGGTTCTGCTGTGTGTACTGGTGGTTGACTGCCCCCCAGCCCAGAGTGTGCATGGAAAATTGTCTGGCAGCCTCCCTGACAGCAAGCAGTGATAGTGCCCATGAAGGGCACCTTGTTGGGCCCGCCCCTTTCACGGTTATCGCTTCTCGGCCTTTTGGCTAAGATCAAGTGTAGTATCTGTTCTTATCAGTTTAATATCTGATACGTCCCCTATCTGGGGACCATATATTAAATGGATTTTTGAGAACGGGGGCCGATTTCGAAGCTTGCTTCCGTCGCCCTATGCATTGACCCGATATGGCAGTATCTTCGGGTACAGTGCACCACCCCCTTACAGGGTTAAAAAGAAAGATTCCTACTTTCATTGCTACCTGCTTGCTGGCTAGCCAGCTAGCCAGCCCTGTGGGCCTTGCTGCTGCTGCTGCTGCAGCCAAAAAACAAAAGGTGGTGCTTCTGCTGCTTCTGCTTCTGCTTGTGTCTGGCCGCTGTTGGAGCGTCCAGGCACAGGACTTCTGCTGCTGCTGACTAAATGGCCTCCTTAATTGGATCATTTGAGTAGCCAGCACACCTGTGCAGGTAGGGCATGACATGATAGGCAGCTGCCTTGATAGCGGGTGGGTGCTGAATGTTCCTAATTGACAAAATAAGATTAATGCTTATGAAGAAATATAAAATCTCATCCCTTCCCCAATATCGCGCCACACCCCTACCCCTTAATTCCCTGGTTGAACTTGATGGACATATGTCTTTTTTCGACCGTACTAACTATGTAACTATGTAACATAACATGGGGGGGGGGGGGGGTCTCCTGGCTGTTCACACAGGTGTGTCATTGCTGTACATTGACCATGCATTGCTTCTGTGGTATTGCAAAGGCAAAGACAAATGCTTCCAGCCATCCATTGCACTAATGGATTGGTCATCAGCTGGCTGTCTATGTCCCGCATCAATATAGACCAAAGTACAGAGGGTTAGGCTATGCTATTGTGCACCTACCTGATGCATCAGAAGGTGCGAGGCCCTTGCTAAATTCTGTGCACAGACTTTGAGATCTATACTTTAGACTGTATCTAAACCTGCTCCAACATGGACTGACATTCTGGCCTACTTTCAGCCGATGCGACTTGTCTGTCGCTGAACAGTCGCTTTTTATGTATTCAGCACCTATGTATAATGTTGTAAAAATGCTCTAGAAGCTAAAGTCGCAGAAATGTCACACATATTTGGCCTGCAACTTTCTGTGCGACAAATTCAGACAGGAAAAATCAGTATAAATCCTTAGAAAATTATCCCCCAGTGTCTCCATCTGCTGGCGGTATTGAATAAGCATTGCTGCACTGATGGGGTATGCATTAGACGAAAAAAAAGAAGAAAAAGAAGAATAATACGCCCAGAAAAGAGGCGAAAAGGAGAAAAACGTAAAAAAACGTGAAAAAAAAGTAAGAGGAAGAGAAGGGAAAAAAAGGTGGAAATGGGTTTAAAAGTGATTTCGGCGGAGAAATATATATATATATATATATATATATATATATACGCGCACACACACACATATATATAAACGTATTCTCCGTTGAGATATTGCAGCCGCTGCTGTGTCCAGGCCCAGGAGCCTTAGCACTGTGCTGTGATGTCACTCAATACCACTGACATCACTAGGTGTAAACAACATCTCTCCTTTGCTGTGTATGTGACTATGGAGCTGTTTGGTGATGTCGTCTATTATGGCCTTCATAGAAGCAACAGGAGATTGTTGCATCCATCTAGAACCCTCAGAACTACAGTGCTATGATGTCACTCACTTCCACAGGCCTTGCAGAGTGTAAACAACAACAACCCAGCTTTGTTGTGTATGTAACCATAGGGATTTGTGATGTCACCTAGAACCTTCACAGCAGCGACAGCTTTATGAGGAGCATCAGCACTGCTCTGCCTGAGCAGAACCATCACCGCCATAGGTTGTCAAATAACCCGGGTTTAACCCACACAGGTAAGTCCAATGGGGTGCAGGCATGTCCTCTATGCTTACAGCTTCCCGTGGGTGTTGGTTTGATACCGTTTGGGGACAGCCAAGGAGGCATCTGCAGGCAACAAAGGTAGGTGTGTGCTTGTGTGTGTGTTTCCTATGCAGATCCTAAGCCCAGTGTCACATGCAAGTAGGAGGAGTAAGAAGGGTTCCTGGCAAATCCGGGTTATGGATTGCATTTAAAAAGGCCCCGTGGGAGTGCAATGGGCCCCTGTCTTGCTGCTTAGCAATAATGGTATGGGTTTAGGTTCTGCTGTGTGTACTGGTGGTTGACTGCCCCCCAGCCCAGAGTGTGCATGGAAAATTGTCTGGCAGCCTCCCTGACAGCAAGCAGTGATAGTGCCCATGAAGGGCACCTTGTTGGGCCCGCCCCTTTCACGGTTATCGCTTCTCGGCCTTTTGGCTAAGATCAAGTGTAGTATCTGTTCTTATCAGTTTAATATCTGATACGTCCCCTATCTGGGGACCATATATTAAATGGATTTTTGAGAACGGGGGCCGATTTCGAAGCTTGCTTCCGTCGCCCTATGCATTGACCCGATATGGCAGTATCTTCGGGTACAGTGCACCACCCCCTTACAGGGTTAAAAAGAAAGATTCCTACTTTCATTGCTACCTGCTTGCTGGCTAGCCAGCTAGCCAGCCCTGTGGGCCTTGCTGCTGCTGCTTCTGCTGCTTCTGCTTCTGCTTGTGTCTGGCCGCTGTTGGAGCGTCCAGGCACAGGACTTCTGCTGCTGCTGACTAAATGGCCTCCTTAATTGGATCATTTGAGTAGCCAGCACACCTGTGCAGGTAGGGCATGACATGATAGGCAGCTGCCTTGATAGCGGGTGGGTGCTGAATGTTCCTAATTGACAAAATAAGATTATAATGCTTATGAAGAAATATAAAATCTCATCCCTTCCCCAATATCGCGCCACACCCCTACCCCTTAATTCCCTGGTTGAACTTGATGGACATATGTCTTTTTTCGACCGTACTAACTATGTAACTATGTAACATAACATGGGGGGGGGGGGGGTCTCCTGGCTGTTCACACAGGTGTGTCATTGCTGTACATTGACCATGCATTGCTTCTGTGGTATTGCAAAGGCAAAGACAAATGCTTCCAGCCATCCATTGCACTAATGGATTGGTCATCAGCTGGCTGTCTATGTCCCGCATCAATATAGACCAAAGTACAGAGGGTTAGGCTATGCTATTGTGCACCTACCTGATGCATCAGAAGGTGCGAGGCCCTTGCTAAATTCTGTGCACAGACTTTGAGATCTATACTTTAGACTGTATCTAAACCTGCTCCAACATGGACTGACATTCTGGCCTACTTTCAGCCGATGCGACTTGTCTGTCGCTGAACAGTCGCTTTTTATGTATTCAGCACCTATGTATAATGTTGTAAAAATGCTCTAGAAGCTAAAGTCGCAGAAATGTCACACATATTTGGCCTGCAACTTTCTGTGCGACAAATTCAGACAGGAAAAATCAGTATAAATCCTTAGAAAATTATCCCCCAGTGTCTCCATCTGCTGGCGGTATTGAATAAGCATTGCTGCACTGATGGGGTATGCATTAGACGAAAAAAAAGAAGAAAAAGAAGAATAATACGCCCAGAAAAGAGGCGAAAAGGAGAAAAACGTAAAAAAACGTGAAAAAAAAGTAAGAGGAAGAGAAGGGAAAAAAAGGTGGAAATGGGTTTAAAAGTGATTTCGGCGGAGAAATATATATATATATATATATACGCGCACACACACACATATATATATAAACGTATTCTCCGTTGAGATATTGCAGCCGCTGCTGTGTCCAGGCCCAGGAGCCTTAGCACTGTGCTGTGATGTCACTCAATACCACTGACATCACTAGGTGTAAACAACATCTCTCCTTTGCTGTGTATGTGACTATGGAGCTGTTTGGTGATGTCGTCTATTATGGCCTTCATAGAAGCAACAGGAGATTGTTGCATCCATCTAGAACCCTCAGAACTACAGTGCTATGATGTCACTCACTTCCACAGGCCTTGCAGAGTGTAAACAACAACAACCCAGCTTTGTTGTGTATGTAACCATAGGGATTTGTGATGTCACCTAGAACCTTCACAGCAGCGACAGCTTTATGAGGAGCATCAGCACTGCTCTGCCTGAGCAGAACCATCACCGCCATAGGTTGTCAAATAACCCGGGTTTAACCCACACAGGTAAGTCCAATGGGGTGCAGGCATGTCCTCTATGCTTACAGCTTCCCGTGGGTGTTGGTTTGATACCGTTTGGGGACAGCCAAGGAGGCATCTGCAGGCAACAAAGGTAGGTGTGTGCTTGTGTGTGTGTTTCCTATGCAGATCCTAAGCCCAGTGTCACATGCAAGTAGGAGGAGTAAGAAGGGTTCCTGGCAAATCCGGGTTATGGATTGCATTTAAAAAGGCCCCGTGGGAGTGCAATGGGCCCCTGTCTTGCTGCTTAGCAATAATGGTATGGGTTTAGGTTCTGCTGTGTGTACTGGTGGTTGACTGCCCCCCAGCCCAGAGTGTGCATGGAAAATTGTCTGGCAGCCTCCCTGACAGCAAGCAGTGATAGTGCCCATGAAGGGCACCTTGTTGGGCCCGCCCCTTTCACGGTTATCGCTTCTCGGCCTTTTGGCTAAGATCAAGTGTAGTATCTGTTCTTATCAGTTTAATATCTGATACGTCCCCTATCTGGGGACCATATATTAAATGGATTTTTGAGAACGGGGGCCGATTTCGAAGCTTGCTTCCGTCGCCCTATGCATTGACCCGATATGGCAGTATCTTCGGGTACAGTGCACCACCCCCTTACAGGGTTAAAAAGAAAGATTCCTACTTTCATTGCTACCTGCTTGCTGGCTAGCCAGCTAGCCAGCCCTGTGGGCCTTGCTGCTGCTGCAGCCAAAAAACAAAAGGTGGTGCTGCTGCTGCTTCTGCTGCTTCTGCTTCTGCTTGTGTCTGGCCGCTGTTGGAGCGTCCAGGCACAGGACTTCTGCTGCTGCTGACTAAATGGCCTCCTTAATTGGATCATTTGAGTAGCCAGCACACCTGTGCAGGTAGGGCATGACATGATAGGCAGCTGCCTTGATAGCGGGTGGGTGCTGAATGTTCCTAATTGACAAAATAAGATTAATGCTTATGAAGAAATATAAAATCTCATCCCTTCCCCAATATCGCGCCACACCCCTACCCCTTAATTCCCTGGTTGAACTTGATGGACATATGTCTTTTTTCGACCGTACTAACTATGTAACTATGTAACATAACATGGGGGGGGGGGGTCTCCTGGCTGTTCACACAGGTGTGTCATTGCTGTACATTGACCATGCATTGCTTCTGTGGTATTGCAAAGGCAAAGACAAATGCTTCCAGCCATCCATTGCACTAATGGATTGGTCATCAGCTGGCTGTCTATGTCCCGCATCAATATAGACCAAAGTACAGAGGGTTAGGCTATGCTATTGTGCACCTACCTGATGCATCAGAAGGTGCGAGGCCCTTGCTAAATTCTGTGCACAGACTTTGAGATCTATACTTTAGACTGTATCTAAACCTGCTCCAACATGGACTGACATTCTGGCCTACTTTCAGCCGATGCGACTTGTCTGTCGCTGAACAGTCGCTTTTTATGTATTCAGCACCTATGTATAATGTTGTAAAAATGCTCTAGAAGCTAAAGTCGCAGAAATGTCACACATATTTGGCCTGCAACTTTCTGTGCGACAAATTCAGACAGGAAAAATCAGTATAAATCCTTAGAAAATTATCCCCCAGTGTCTGGCATCTCTTCTTTGAATGAAAGATTGTGTTCATGGATTGACACCTTACTTCAACCCCTTGTTGTCACCATGCCTGGTTTTTTGAGGGACACTAAACATGTACTGGCCGCTTTTAGTCAAATTGAATGGGGATCTAATTTTTCATGGGTCACGGCAGATGTCTCTGCATTATATTCAGTTATTCCCCATGACAAAGCAGTCACTGCATTAACATGGTTTCTGTCTACATACTCACAATACCCCAGTCACCTCCAGGAATACATTGTCATATGTGTCGAATTTTTACTTTCTCATAATTATTTCATGTTTGACGATGTATACTACCTGCAGGTCACCGGAGCTGCTATGGGGGCGAAATTCTCCCCTTCTCTCGCCAACATATATATGTGTTGGTGGGAGAAGGGGATTCTTTTCGCCCCCAACAATCCTTTTTTTAATTGCATTCGGTGGTATGGCCGCTACATTGATGACCTCCTGTTTATCTGGGGGTCCGATGTGGCGGCAGATGACACCTTCACTCAATTCTTGAATGACAATCAGATAGGACTTAAATTTACAGTCTCCTTTAGTACAAGCACCATTTCCTTTTTGGATCTTTACCTGAAGGGCGATCATGTCTCTAAATCCATTGTTACCACCACATTTCGTAAAGAATCAGCATCTAACACGATTTTGCATTCCTCATCTTGCCATCCCCCCCACGTGATCCGCAATCTTCCCGTGGGGGAGATGATAAGAGCTAGAAGAAATTGCTCTTCATTGGAGCTCTTTCACAGGGAGGCGGACATTATTGAGGCACGTCTTAGATGCAGAGGTTATCCAAAATGGAGCATAGAGAGAGCGAGGCAAATTGCACTAAACAAAAATCGTTCCCAATTAATTTCCTCTGCCCCTATAGTACATAACAATCCAGAGTCTAGTAGCACAGTTATACCGGAAAATTCACCACAGCAATTACAAAAAAGCAAAAAGCCAGTCATGTTTGTCACCCAATACAGCAGTGATTATAATACCATCTGTCGCCTAGTCCACAAATATATACCTATTATTACAGGTGATCCATTATACAGTTCCATTATGGACTCAGGCTACAGATGTGTCTCTAGAAAAGCTCCCACCTTGGGACAAAAATTATCCCCGAGTCTTTTCACAAGCACCAGGCCCACTGCACAAACATGGCTTACCACCAAGGGCTCATACAAATGTGGACATAAAATATGCATTTGTTGTAAATTCATGCACAGTGTTGTAGAATTTAGTTCTTATTCCACTGGAAAAAAATATAAAATACAACAATATATAAATTGCAATACTATGCATGTCATTTACATGTTCTCCTGTACTATCTGCAAACTCCAATATGTTGGATGCACCTCCAATTCCCTCAAAACTAGGACCAGGAAGCACATCTCAGACATTGCCCATTTTAACTCCCGACACACATCAATGGTATCCCAGCACTGTGCTCGAGTACACCAGGGAGATTATTCTTCCATGATCTTATGCGGAATTGAAAAAGTTATTCCACCTAAAAGAGGGGGTGATTTCAGACAAAAATTGTTAGACCGCGAGGTCTATTGGATTATGGAATTAGACTGTAGATTTCCCAAGGGCCTTAACCGTAGACAGGATGTGATTTTACATTACTAATATTTAAATAAATTTTTCATTATGAATATGCAATTGAAACTATTTATGACATCCATGTCCACGATTACGACCCCATGTCTCTCAATGCCTCTCCTTTCTAATGGTTTTATGGTTATTGTAATTCACATCTGTATACTTTTGTATATACTACATATGCCCATACAATATATTTGGAAATTTATACCTTCTGTTATATTTGTATATTAGAGAAATTTACATACCTGTAACCAGTTTGGGCCATTTCTATATATCTATTATTATATTAATTTTTATATAGCTATATCTCAAAAAATGTTTGTTGTCAGTATTTTAAACTGTGTTTATTTCTATATGTATACACATGTCTTTGTATTTCTACTACGGGATCTGGTGGGCGTGATTACACCAGGTGTTCACCTGGGTGTTCCCCTCCACCACTTCCCATAAAAGAATGGCCATTTCTTTTGTATCTTTGTATGAATAAGGCTGGTTTTTCCGGCTGAAACGCGTTACCTTGTGTCCTGCTGTCCTATGGCTTGAATCTACAATAAATTTTGGCTTTTATTGCACGTTATCCTGCGCTGGACCATCTATTTCTTCATTGCTATCCTGGTGTTGGTTCACACGGTGCCGTGCGACAGGCGTCTGGCTGAAAGGGTGAGCTGAGTAATCCTATACTCTTCAACTATGTAACTATGTAACATAACATGGGGGGTGGGGGTCTCCTGGCTGTTCACACAGGTGTGTCATTGCTGTACATTGACCATGCATTGCTTCTGTGGTATTGCAAAGGCAAAGACAAATGCTTCCAGCCATCCATTGCACTAATGGATTGGTCATCAGCTGGCTGTCTATGTCCCGCATCAATATAGACCAAAGTACAGAGGGTTAGGCTATGCTATTGTGCACCTACCTGATGCATCAGAAGGTGCGAGGCCCTTGCTAAATTCTGTGCACAGACTTTGAGATCTATACTTTAGACTGTATCTAAACCTGCTCCAACATGGACTGACATTCTGGCCTACTTTCAGCCGATGTGACTTGTCTGTCGCTGAACAGTCGCTTTTTATGTATTCAGCACCTATGTATAATGTTGTAAAAATGCTCTAGAAGCTAAAGTCGCAGAAATGTCACACATATTTGGCCTGCAACTTTCTGTGCGACAAATTCAGACAGGAAAAATCAGTATAAATCCTTAGAAAATTATCCCCCAGTGTCTCCATCTGCTGGCGGTATTGAATAAGCATTGCTGCACTGATGGGGTATGCATTAGACGAAAAAAAAGAAGAAAAAGAAGAATAATACGCCCAGAAAAGAGGCGAAAAGGAGAAAAACGTAAAAAAACGTGAAAAAAAAGTAAGAGGAAGAGAAGGGGAAAAAAGGTGGAAATGGGTTTAAAAGTGATTTCGGCGGAGAAATATATATATATATATATATATATATATATATATATATATATATATATATATACGCGCACACACACACATATATATAAACGTATTCTCCGTTGAGATATTGCAGCCGCTGCTGTGTCCAGGCCCAGGAGCCTTAGCACTGTACTGTGATGTCACTCAATACCACTGACATCACTAGGTGTAAACAACATCTCTCCTTTGCTGTGTATGTAACTATGGAGCTGTTTGGTGATGTCGTCTATTATGGCCTTCATAGAAGCAACAGGAGATTGTTGCATCCATCTAGAACCCTCAGAACTACAGTGCTATGATGTCACTCACTTCCACAGGCCTTGCAGAGTGTAAACAACAACAACCCAGCTTTGTTGTGTATGTAACCATAGGGATTTGTGATGTCACCTAGAACCTTCACAGCAGCGACAGCTTTATGAGGAGCATCAGCACTGCTCTGCCTGAGCAGAACCATCACCGCCATAGGTTGTCAAATAACCCGGGTTTAACCCACACAGGTAAGTCCAATGGGGTGCAGGCATGTCCTCTATGCTTACAGCTTCCCGTGGGTGTTGGTTTGATACCGTTTGGGGACAGCCAAGGAGGCATCTGCAGGCAACAAAGGTAGGTGTGTGCTTGTGTGTGTGTTTCCTATGCAGATCCTAAGCCCAGTGTCACATGCAAGTAGGAGGAGTAAGAAGGGTTCCTGGCAAATCCGGGTTATGGATTGCATTTAAAAAGGCCCCGTGGGAGTGCAATGGGCCCCTGTCTTGCTGCTTAGCAATAATGGTATGGGTTTAGGTTCTGCTGTGTGTACTGGTGGTTGACTGCCCCCCAGCCCAGAGTGTGCATGGAAAATTGTCTGGCAGCCTCCCTGACAGCAAGCAGTGATAGTGCCCATGAAGGGCACCTTGTTGGGCCCGCCCCTTTCACGGTTATCGCTTCTCGGCCTTTTGGCTAAGATCAAGTGTAGTATCTGTTCTTATCAGTTTAATATCTGATACGTCCCCTATCTGGGGACCATATATTAAATGGATTTTTGAGAACGGGGGCCGATTTCGAAGCTTGCTTCCGTCGCCCTATGCATTGACCCGATATGGCAGTATCTTCGGGTACAGTGCACCACCCCCTTACAGGGTTAAAAAGAAAGATTCCTACTTTCATTGCTACCTGCTTGCTGGCTAGCCAGCTAGCCAGCCCTGTGGGCCTTGCTGCTGCTGCAGCCAAAAAACAAAAGGTGGTGCTGCTGCTGCTTCTGCTGCTTCTGCTTCTGCTTGTGTCTGGCCGCTGTTGGAGCGTCCAGGCACAGGACTTCTGCTGCTGCTGACTAAATGGCCTCCTTAATTGGATCATTTGAGTAGCCAGCACACCTGTGCAGGTAGGGCATGACATGATAGGCAGCTGCCTTGATAGCGGGTGGGTGCTGAATGTTCCTAATTGACAAAATAAGATTAATGCTTATGAAGAAATATAAAATCTCATCCCTTCCCCAATATCGCGCCACACCCCTACCCCTTAATTCCCTGGTTGAACTTGATGGACATATGTCTTTTTTCGACCGTACTAACTATGTAACTATGTAACATAACATGGGGGGGGGGGGGGGGTCTCCTGGCTGTTCACACAGGTGTGTCATTGCTGTACATTGACCATGCATTGCTTCTGTGGTATTGCAAAGGCAAAGACAAATGCTTCCAGCCATCCATTGCACTAATGGATTGGTCATCAGCTGGCTGTCTATGTCCCGCATCAATATAGACCAAAGTACAGAGGGTTAGGCTATGCTATTGTGCACCTACCTGATGCATCAGAAGGTGCGAGGCCCTTGCTAAATTCTGTGCACAGACTTTGAGATCTATACTTTAGACTGTATCTAAACCTGCTCCAACATGGACTGACATTCTGGCCTACTTTCAGCCGATGCGACTTGTCTGTCGCTGAACAGTCGCTTTTTATGTATTCAGCACCTATGTATAATGTTGTAAAAATGCTCTAGAAGCTAAAGTCGCAGAAATGTCACACATATTTGGCCTGCAACTTTCTGTGCGACAAATTCAGACAGGAAAAATCAGTATAAATCCTTAGAAAATTATCCCCCAGTGTCTCCATCTGCTGGTGGTATTGAATAAGCATTGCTGCACTGATGGGGTATGCATTAGACGAAAAAAAAGAAGAAAAAGAAGAATAATACGCCCAGAAAAGAGGCGAAAAGGAGAAAAACGTAAAAAAATGTGAAAAAAAAGTAAGAGGAAGAGAAGGGAAAAAAGTTGGAAATGGGTTTAAAAGTGATTTCGGCGGAGAAATATATATATATATATATATATATATATATATATATATATATATACGCGCACACACACACACATATATATAAACGTATTCTCCGTTGAGATATTGCAGCCGCTGCTGTGTCCAGGCCCAGGAGCCTTAGCACTGTGCTGTGATGTCACTCAATACCACTGACATCACTAGGTGTAAACAACATCTCTCCTTTGCTGTGTATGTGACTATGGAGCTGTTTGGTGATGTCGTCTATTATGGCCTTCATAGAAGCAACAGGAGATTGTTGCATCCATCTAGAACCCTCAGAACTACAGTGCTATGATGTCACTCACTTCCACAGGCCTTGCAGAGTGTAAACAACAACAACCCAGCTTTGTTGTGTATGTAACCATAGGGATTTGTGATGTCACCTAGAACCTTCACAGCAGCGACAGCTTTATGAGGAGCATCAGCACTGCTCTGCCTGAGCAGAACCATCACCGCCATAGGTTGTCAAATAACCCGGGTTTAACCCACACAGGTAAGTCCAATGGGGTGCAGGCATGTCCTCTATGCTTACAGCTTCCCGTGGGTGTTGGTTTGATACCGTTTGGGGACAGCCAAGGAGGCATCTGCAGGCAACAAAGGTAGGTGTGTGCTTGTGTGTGTGTTTCCTATGCAGATCCTAAGCCCAGTGTCACATGCAAGTAGGAGGAGTAAGAAGGGTTCCTGGCAAATCCGGGTTATGGATTGCATTTAAAAAGGCCCCGTGGGAGTGCAATGGGCCCCTGTCTTGCTGCTTAGCAATAATGGTATGGGTTTAGGTTCTGCTGTGTGTACTGGTGGTTGACTGCCCCCCAGCCCAGAGTGTGCATGGAAAATTGTCTGGCAGCCTCCCTGACAGCAAGCAGTGATAGTGCCCATGAAGGGCACCTTGTTGGGCCCGCCCCTTTCACGGTTATCGCTTCTCGGCCTTTTGGCTAAGATCAAGTGTAGTATCTGTTCTTATCAGTTTAATATCTGATACGTCCCCTATCTGGGGACCATATATTAAATGGATTTTTGAGAACGGGGGCCGATTTCGAAGCTTGCTTCCGTCGCCCTATGCATTGACCCGATATGGCAGTATCTTCGGGTACAGTGCACCACCCCCTTACAGGGTTAAAAAGAAAGATTCCTACTTTCATTGCTACCTGCTTGCTGGCTAGCCAGCTAGCCAGCCCTGTGGGCCTTGCTGCTGCTGCAGCCAAAAAACAAAAGGTGGTGCTGCTGCTGCTTCTGCTGCTTCTGCTTGTGTCTGGCCGCTGTTGGAGCGTCCAGGCACAGGACTTCTGCTGCTGCTGACTAAATGGCCTCCTTAATTGGATCATTTGAGTAGCCAGCACACCTGTGCAGGTAGGGCATGACATGATAGGCAGCTGCCTTGATAGCGGGTGGGTGCTGAATGTTCCTAATTGACAAAATAAGATTAATGCTTATGAAGAAATATAAAATCTCATCCCTTCCCCAATATCGCGCCACACCCCTACCCCTTAATTCCCTGGTTGAACTTGATGGACATATGTCTTTTTTCGACCGTACTAACTATGTAACTATGTAACATAACATGGGGGGGGGGGGGTCTCCTGGCTGTTCACACAGGTGTGTCATTGCTGTACATTGACCATGCATTGCTTCTGTGGTATTGCAAAGGCAAAGACAAATGCTTCCAGCCATCCATTGCACTAATGGATTGGTCATCAGCTGGCTGTCTATGTCCCGCATCAATATAGACCAAAGTACAGAGGGTTAGGCTATGCTATTGTGCACCTACCTGATGCATCAGAAGGTGCGAGGCCCTTGCTAAATTCTGTGCACAGACTTTGAGATCTATACTTTAGACTGTATCTAAACCTGCTCCAACATGGACTGACATTCTGGCCTACTTTCAGCCGATGCGACTTGTCTGTCGCTGAACAGTCGCTTTTTATGTATTCAGCACCTATGTATAATGTTGTAAAAATGCTCTAGAAGCTAAAGTCGCAGAAATGTCACACATATTTGGCCTGCAACTTTCTGTGCGACAAATTCAGACAGGAAAAATCAGTATAAATCCTTAGAAAATTATCCCCCAGTGTCTCCATCTGCTGGCGGTATTGAATAAGCATTGCTGCACTGATGGGGTATGCATTAGACGAAAAAAAAGAAGAAAAAGAAGAATAATACGCCCAGAAAAGAGGCGAAAAGGAGAAAAACGTAAAAAAACGTGAAAAAAAAGTAAGAGGAAGAGAAGGGAAAAAAAGGTGGAAATGGGTTTAAAAGTGATTTCGGCGGAGAAATATATATATATATATATATATATATATATATATATATATACGCGCACACACACACATATATATAAACGTATTCCCCGTTGAGATATTGCAGCCGCTGCTGTGTCCAGGCCCAGGAGCCTTAGCACTGTGCTGTGATGTCACTCAATACCACTGACATCACTAGGTGTAAACAACATCTCTCCTTTGCTGTGTATGTGACTATGGAGCTGTTTGGTGATGTCGTCTATTATGGCCTTCATAGAAGCAACAGGAGATTGTTGCATCCATCTAGAACCCTCAGAACTACAGTGCTATGATGTCACTCACTTCCACAGGCCTTGCAGAGTGTAAACAACAACAACCCAGCTTTGTTGTGTATGTAACCATAGGGATTTGTGATGTCACCTAGAACCTTCACAGCAGCGACAGCTTTATGAGGAGCATCAGCACTGCTCTGCCTGAGCAGAACCATCACCGCCATAAGTTGTCAAATAACCCAGGTTTAACCCACACAGGTAAGTCCAATGGGGTGCAGGCATGTCCTCTATGCTTACAGCTTCCCGTGGGTGTTGGTTTGATACCGTTTGGGGACAGCCAAGGAGGCATCTGCAGGCAACAAAGGTAGGTGTGTGCTTGTGTGTGTGTTTCCTATGCAGATCCTAAGCCCAGTGTCACATGCAAGTAGGAGGAGTAAGAAGGGTTCCTGGCAAATCCGGGTTATGGATTGCATTTAAAAAGGCCCCGTGGGAGTGCAATGGGCCCCTGTCTTGCTGCTTAGCAATAATGGTATGGGTTTAGGTTCTGCTGTGTGTACTGGTGGTTGACTGCCCCCCAGCCCAGAGTGTGCATGGAAAATTGTCTGGCAGCCTCCCTGACAGCAAGCAGTGATAGTGCCCATGAAGGGCACCTTGTTGGGCCCGCCCCTTTCACGGTTATCGCTTCTCGGCCTTTTGGCTAAGATCAAGTGTAGTATCTGTTCTTATCAGTTTAATATCTGATACGTCCCCTATCTGGGGACCATATATTAAATGGATTTTTGAGAACGGGGGCCGATTTCGAAGCTTGCTTCCGTCGCCCTATGCATTGACCCGATATGGCAGTATCTTCGGGTACAGTGCACCACCCCCTTACAGGGTTAAAAAGAAAGATTCCTACTTTCATTGCTACCTGCTTGCTGGCTAGCCAGCTAGCCAGCCCTGTGGGCCTTGCTGCTGCTGCAGCCAAAAAACAAAAGGTGGTGCTGCTGCTGCTGCTTCTGCTTCTGCTTGTGTCTGGCCGCTGTTGGAGCGTCCAGGCACAGGACTTCTGCTGCTGCTGACTAAATGGCCTCCTTAATTGGATCATTTGAGTAGCCAGCACACCTGTGCAGGTAGGGCATGACATGATAGGCAGCTGCCTTGATAGCGGGTGGGTGCTGAATGTTCCTAATTGACAAAATAAGATTAATGCTTATGAAGAAATATAAAATCTCATCCCTTCCCCAATATCGCGCCACACCCCTACCCCTTAATTCCCTGGTTGAACTTGATGGACATATGTCTTTTTTCGACCGTACTAACTATGTAACTATGTAACATAACATGGGGGGGGGGGGGGGGTCTCCTGGCTGTTCACACAGGTGTGTCATTGCTGTACATTGACCATGCATTGCTTCTGTGGTATTGCAAAGGCAAAGACAAATGCTTCCAGCCATCCATTGCACTAATGGATTGGTCATCAGCTGGCTGTCTATGTCCCGCATCAATATAGACCAAAGTACAGAGGGTTAGGCTATGCTATTGTGCACCTACCTGATGCATCAGAAGGTGCGAGGCCCTTGCTAAATTCTGTGCACAGACTTTGAGATCTATACTTTAGACTGTATCTAAACCTGCTCCAACATGGACTGACATTCTGGCCTACTTTCAGCCGATGCGACTTGTCTGTCGCTGAACAGTCGCTTTTTATGTATTCAGCACCTATGTATAATGTTGTAAAAATGCTCTAGAAGCTAAAGTCGCAGAAATGTCACACATATTTGGCCTGCAACTTTCTGTGCGACAAATTCAGACAGGAAAAATCAGTATAAATCCTTAGAAAATTATCCCCCAGTGTCTCCATCTGCTGGCGGTATTGAATAAGCATTGCTGCACTGATGGGGTATGCATTAGACGAAAAAAAAGAAGAAAAAGAAGAATAATACGCCCAGAAAAGAGGCGAAAAGGAGAAAAACGTAAAAAAACGTGAAAAAAAAGTAAGAGGAAGAGAAGGGAAAAAAAGGTGGAAATGGGTTTAAAAGTGATTTCGGCGGAGAAATATATATATATATATATATATATATATATATATATATATATATACGCGCACACACACACATATATATAAACGTATTCTCCGTTGAGATATTGCAGCCGCTGCTGTGTCCAGGCCCAGGAGCCTTAGCACTGTGCTGTGATGTCACTCAATACCACTGACATCACTAGGTGTAAACAACATCTCTCCTTTGCTGTGTATGTGACTATGGAGTAGTGTTGCTCGCGAATATTCGCAATTCGAATATTATTCGCGAATATCGCATATTCGCGAATTCGCGAATTTCGCGAATATAGCGCTATATATTCGTAATTACGAATATTCGTTTTTTTTTTTTTTTTTTTTTTTCTTCACAGTACACATCACAGTGATCATCCCTCTCTGCTTCCAGCTTGTGTGGTGTAAAGAAGGCTGTAATACTACTGTGTGAGACTGGCGTGCGAAAATTCGCATATGCGAAAATTAGCATACGCTATTTTTCGCATATGCGAATTTCCACATGTGGTAATTTTCGCATGCACGTATTTTCGCATACGCGAAAATAAAACGAGGATATAACGAATATGCGAATATTCGCGAATATATGACGAATATTCGTCCATATATTCGCGAATATTCGCGAATTCGAATATGGCCTATGCCGCTCAACACTACTATGGAGCTGTTTGGTGATGTCGTCTATTATGGCCTTCATAGAAGCAACAGGAGATTGTTGCATCCATCTAGAACCCTCAGAACTACAGTGCTATGATGTCACTCACTTCCACAGGCCTTGCAGAGTGTAAACAACAACAACCCAGCTTTGTTGTGTATGTAACCATAGGGATTTGTGATGTCACCTAGAACCTTCACAGCAGCGACAGCTTTATGAGGAGCATCAGCACTGCTCTGCCTGAGCAGAACCATCACCGCCATAGGTTGTCAAATAACCCGGGTTTAACCCACACAGGTAAGTCCAATGGGGTGCAGGCATGTCCTCTATGCTTACAGCTTCCCGTGGGTGTTGGTTTGATACCGTTTGGGGACAGCCAAGGAGGCATCTGCAGGCAACAAAGGTAGGTGTGTGCTTGTGTGTGTGTTTCCTATGCAGATCCTAAGCCCAGTGTCACATGCAAGTAGGAGGAGTAAGAAGGGTTCCTGGCAAATCCGGGTTATGGATTGCATTTAAAAAGGCCCCGTGGGAGTGCAATGGGCCCCTGTCTTGCTGCTTAGCAATAATGGTATGGGTTTAGGTTCTGCTGTGTGTACTGGTGGTTGACTGCTCCCCAGCCCAGAGTGTGCATGGAAAATTGTCTGGCAGCCTCCCTGACAGCAAGCAGTGATAGTGCCCATGAAGGGCACCTTGTTGGGCCCGCCCCTTTCACGATTATCGCTTCTCGGCCTTTTGGCTAAGATCAAGTGTAGTATCTGTTCTTATCAGTTTAATATCTGATACGTCCCCTATCTGGGGACCATATATTAAATGGATTTTTGAGAACGGGGGCCGATTTCGAAGCTTGCTTCCGTCGCCCTATGCATTGACCCGATATGGCAGTATCTTCGGGTACAGTGCACCACCCCCTTACAGGGTTAAAAAGAAAGATTCCTACTTTCATTGCTACCTGCTTGCTGGCTAGCCAGCTAGCCAGCCCTGTGGGCCTTGCTGCTGCTGCAGCCAAAAAACAAAAGGTGGTGCTGCTGCTGCTTCTGCTGCTTCTGCTTCTGCTTGTGTCTGGCCGCTGTTGGAGCGTCCAGGCACAGGACTTCTGCTGCTGCTGACTAAATGGCCTCCTTAATTGGATCATTTGAGTAGCCAGCACACCTGTGCAGGTAGGGCATGACATGATAGGCAGCTGCCTTGATAGCGGGTGGGTGCTGAATGTTCCTAATTGACAAAATAAGATTAATGCTTATGAAGAAATATAAAATCTCATCCCTTCCCCAATATCGCGCCACACCCCTACCCCTTAATTCCCTGGTTGAACTTGATGGACATATGTCTTTTTTCGACCGTACTAACTATGTAACTATGTAACATAACATGGGGGGGGGGGGTCTCCTGGCTGTTCACACAGGTGTGTCATTGCTGTACATTGACCATGCATTGCTTCTGTGGTATTGCAAAGGCAAAGACAAATGCTTCCAGCCATCCATTGCACTAATGGATTGGTCATCAGCTGGCTGTCTATGTCCCGCATCAATATAGACCAAAGTACAGAGGGTTAGGCTATGCTATTGTGCACCTACCTGATGCATCAGAAGGTGCGAGGCCCTTGCTAAATTCTGTGCACAGACTTTGAGATCTATACTTTAGACTGTATCTAAACCTGCTCCAACATGGACTGACATTCTGGCCTACTTTCAGCCGATGCGACTTGTCTGTCGCTGAACAGTCGCTTTTTATGTATTCAGCACCTATGTATAATGTTGTAAAAATGCTCTAGAAGCTAAAGTCGCAGAAATGTCACACATATTTGGCCTGCAACTTTCTGTGCGACAAATTCAGACAGGAAAAATCAGTATAAATCCTTAGAAAATTATCCCCCAGTGTCTCCATCTGCTGGCGGTATTGAATAAGCATTGCTGCACTGATGGGGTATGCATTAGACGAAAAAAAAGAAGAAAAAGAAGAATAATACGCCCAGAAAAGAGGCGAAAAGGAGAAAAACGTAAAAAAACGTGAAAAAAAAGTAAGAGGAAGAGAAGGGAAAAAAAGGTGGAAATGGGTTTAAAAGTGATTTCGGCGGAGAAATATATATATATATATATATATATATATATATATATATATATATATATACGCGCACACACACACATATATATAAACGTATTCTCCGTTGAGATATTGCAGCCGCTGCTGTGTCCAGGCCCAGGAGCCTTAGCACTGTGCTGTGATGTCACTCAATACCACTGACATCACTAGGTGTAAACAACATCTCTCCTTTGCTGTGTATGTGACTATGGAGCTGTTTGGTGATGTCGTCTATTATGGCCTTCATAGAAGCAACAGGAGATTGTTGCATCCATCTAGAACCCTCAGAACTACAGTGCTATGATGTCACTCACTTCCACAGGCCTTGCAGAGTGTAAACAACAACAACCCAGCTTTGTTGTGTATGTAACCATAGGGATTTGTGATGTCACCTAGAACCTTCACAGCAGCGACAGCTTTATGAGGAGCATCAGCACTGCTCTGCCTGAGCAGAACCATCACCGCCATAGGTTGTCAAATAACCCGGGTTTAACCCACACAGGTAAGTCCAATGGGGTGCAGGCATGTCCTCTATGCTTACAGCTTCCCGTGGGTGTTGGTTTGATACCGTTTGGGGACAGCCAAGGAGGCATCTGCAGGCAACAAAGGTAGGTGTGTGCTTGTGTGTGTGTTTCCTATGCAGATCCTAAGCCCAGTGTCACATGCAAGTAGGAGGAGTAAGAAGGGTTCCTGGCAAATCCGGGTTATGGATTGCATTTAAAAAGGCCCCGTGGGAGTGCAATGGGCCCCTGTCTTGCTGCTTAGCAATAATGGTATGGGTTTAGGTTCTGCTGTGTGTACTGGTGGTTGACTGCCCCCCAGCCCAGAGTGTGCATGGAAAATTGTCTGGCAGCCTCCCTGACAGCAAGCAGTGATAGTGCCCATGAAGGGCACCTTGTTGGGCCCGCCCCTTTCACGGTTATCGCTTCTCGGCCTTTTGGCTAAGATCAAGTGTAGTATCTGTTCTTATCAGTTTAATATCTGATACGTCCCCTATCTGGGGACCATATATTAAATGGATTTTTGAGAACGGGGGCCGATTTCGAAGCTTGCTTCCGTCGCCCTATGCATTGACCCGATATGGCAGTATCTTCGGGTACAGTGCACCACCCCCTTACAGGGTTAAAAAGAAAGATTCCTACTTTCATTGCTACCTGCTTGCTGGCTAGCCAGCTAGCCAGCCCTGTGGGCCTTGCTGCTGCTGCAGCCAAAAAACAAAAGGTGGTGCTGCTGCTGCTTCTGCTGCTTCTGCTTCTGCTTGTGTCTGGCCGCTGTTGGAGCGTCCAGGCACAGGACTTCTGCTGCTGCTGACTAAATGGCCTCCTTAATTGGATCATTTGAGTAGCCAGCACACCTGTGCAGGTAGGGCATGACATGATAGGCAGCTGCCTTGATAGCGGGTGGGTGCTGAATGTTCCTAATTGACAAAATAAGATTAATGCTTATGAAGAAATATAAAATCTCATCCCTTCCCCAATATCGCGCCACACCCCTACCCCTTAATTCCCTGGTTGAACTTGATGGACATATGTCTTTTTTCGACCGTACTAACTATGTAACTATGTAACATAACATGGGGGGGGGGGGTCTCCTGGCTGTTCACACAGGTGTGTCATTGCTGTACATTGACCATGCATTGCTTCTGTGGTATTGCAAAGGCAAAGACAAATGCTTCCAGCCATCCATTGCACTAATGGATTGGTCATCAGCTGGCTGTCTATGTCCCGCATCAATATAGACCAAAGTACAGAGGGTTAGGCTATGCTATTGTGCACCTACCTGATGCATCAGAAGGTGCGAGGCCCTTGCTAAATTCTGTGCACAGACTTTGAGATCTATACTTTAGACTGTATCTAAACCTGCTCCAACATGGACTGACATTCTGGCCTACTTTCAGCCGATGCGACTTGTCTGTCGCTGAACAGTCGCTTTTTATGTATTCAGCACCTATGTATAATGTTGTAAAAATGCTCTAGAAGCTAAAGTCGCAGAAATGTCACACATATTTGGCCTGCAACTTTCTGTGCGACAAATTCAGACAGGAAAAATCAGTATAAATCCTTAGAAAATTATCCCCCAGTGTCTCCATCTGCTGGCGGTATTGAATAAGCATTGCTGCACTGATGGGGTATGCATTAGACGAAAAAAAAGAAGAAAAAGAAGAATAATACGCCCAGAAAAGAGGCGAAAAGGAGAAAAACGTAAAAAAACGTGAAAAAAAAGTAAGAGGAAGAGAAGGGAAAAAAAGGTGGAAATGGGTTTAAAAGTGATTTCGGCGGAGAAATATATATATATATATATATATATATATATATATATATATATATACGCGCACACACACACATATATATAAACGTATTCTCCGTTGAGATATTGCAGCCGCTGCTGTGTCCAGGCCCAGGAGCCTTAGCACTGTGCTGTGATGTCACTCAATACCACTGACATCACTAGGTGTAAACAACATCTCTCCTTTGCTGTGTATGTGACTATGGAGCTGTTTGGTGATGTCGTCTATTATGGCCTTCATAGAAGCAACAGGAGATTGTTGCATCCATCTAGAACCCTCAGAACTACAGTGCTATGATGTCACTCACTTCCACAGGCCTTGCAGAGTGTAAACAACAACAACCCAGCTTTGTTGTGTATGTAACCATAGGGATTTGTGATGTCACCTAGAACCTTCACAGCAGCGACAGCTTTATGAGGAGCATCAGCACTGCTCTGCCTGAGCAGAACCATCACCGCCATAGGTTGTCAAATAACCCGGGTTTAACCCACACAGGTAAGTCCAATGGGGTGCAGGCATGTCCTCTATGCTTACAGCTTCCCGTGGGTGTTGGTTTGATACCGTTTGGGGACAGCCAAGGAGGCATCTGCAGGCAACAAAGGTAGGTGTGTGCTTGTGTGTGTGTTTCCTATGCAGATCCTAAGCCCAGTGTCACATGCAAGTAGGAGGAGTAAGAAGGGTTCCTGGCAAATCCGGGTTATGGATTGCATTTAAAAAGGCCCCGTGGGAGTGCAATGGGCCCCTGTCTTGCTGCTTAGCAATAATGGTATGGGTTTAGGTTCTGCTGTGTGTACTGGTGGTTGACTGCCCCCCAGCCCAGAGTGTGCATGGAAAATTGTCTGGCAGCCTCCCTGACAGCAAGCAGTGATAGTGCCCATGAAGGGCACCTTGTTGGGCCCGCCCCTTTCACGGTTATCGCTTCTCGGCCTTTTGGCTAAGATCAAGTGTAGTATCTGTTCTTATCAGTTTAATATCTGATACGTCCCCTATCTGGGGACCATATATTAAATGGATTTTTGAGAACGGGGGCCGATTTCGAAGCTTGCTTCCGTCGCCCTATGCATTGACCCGATATGGCAGTATCTTCGGGTACAGTGCACCACCTCCTTACAGGGTTAAAAAGAAAGATTCCTACTTTCATTGCTACCTGCTTGCTGGCTAGCCAGCTAGCCAGCCCTGTGGGCCTTGCTGCTGCTGCAGCCAAAAAACAAAAGGTGGTGCTGCTGCTGCTTCTGCTGCTTCTGCTTCTGCTTGTGTCTGGCCGCTGTTGGAGCGTCCAGGCACAGGACTTCTGCTGCTGCTGACTAAATGGCCTCCTTAATTGGATCATTTGAGTAGCCAGCACACCTGTGCAGGTAGGGCATGACATGATAGGCAGCTGCCTTGATAGCGGGTGGGTGCTGAATGTTCCTAATTGACAAAATAAGATTAATGCTTATGAAGAAATATAAAATCTCATCCCTTCCCCAATATCGCGCCACACCCCTACCCCTTAATTCCCTGGTTGAACTTGATGGACATATGTCTTTTTTCGACCGTACTAACTATGTAACTATGTAACATAACATGGGGGGGGGGGGGGGGTCTCCTGGCTGTTCACACAGGTGTGTCATTGCTGTACATTGACCATGCATTGCTTCTGTGGTATTGCAAAGGCAAAGACAAATGCTTCCAGCCATCCATTGCACTAATGGATTGGTCATCAGCTGGCTGTCTATGTCCCGCATCAATATAGACCAAAGTACAGAGGGTTAGGCTATGCTATTGTGCACCTACCTGATGCATCAGAAGGTGCGAGGCCCTTGCTAAATTCTGTGCACAGACTTTGAGATCTATACTTTAGACTGTATCTAAACCTGCTCCAACATGGACTGACATTCTGGCCTACTTTCAGCCGATGCGACTTGTCTGTCGCTGAACAGTCGCTTTTTATGTATTCAGCACCTATGTATAATGTTGTAAAAATGCTCTAGAAGCTAAAGTCGCAGAAATGTCACACATATTTGGCCTGCAACTTTCTGTGCGACAAATTCAGACAGGAAAAATCAGTATAAATCCTTAGAAAATTATCCCCCAGTGTCTCCATCTGCTGGCGGTATTGAATAAGCATTGCTGCACTGATGGGGTATGCATTAGACGAAAAAAAAGAAGAAAAAGAAGAATAATACGCCCAGAAAAGAGGCGAAAAGGAGAAAAACGTAAAAAAACGTGAAAAAAAAGTAAGAGGAAGAGAAGGGAAAAAAAGGTGGAAATGGGTTTAAACGTGATTTCGGCGGAGAAATATATATATATATATATATATATATATATATATATATATATATATACGCGCACACACACACATATATATAAACGTATTCTCCGTTGAGATATTGCAGCCGCTGCTGTGTCCAGGCCCAGGAGCCTTAGCACTGTGCTGTGATGTCACTCAATACCACTGACATCACTAGGTGTAAACAACATCTCTCCTTTGCTGTGTATGTGACTATGGAGCTGTTTGGTGATGTCGTCTATTATGGCCTTCATAGAAGCAACAGGAGATTGTTGCATCCATCTAGAACCCTCAGAACTACAGTGCTATGATGTCACTCACTTCCACAGGCCTTGCAGAGTGTAAACAACAACAACCCAGCTTTGTTGTGTATGTAACCATAGGGATTTGTGATGTCACCTAGAACCTTCACAGCAGCGACAGCTTTATGAGGAGCATCAGCACTGCTCTGCCTGAGCAGAACCATCACCGCCATAGGTTGTCAAATAACCCGGGTTTAACCCACACAGGTAAGTCCAATGGGGTGCAGGCATGTCCTCTATGCTTACAGCTTCCCGTGGGTGTTGGTTTGATACCGTTTGGGGACAGCCAAGGAGGCATCTGCAGGCAACAAAGGTAGGTGTGTGCTTGTGTGTGTGTTTCCTATGCAGATCCTAAGCCCAGTGTCACATGCAAGTAGGAGGAGTAAGAAGGGTTCCTGGCAAATCCGGGTTATGGATTGCATTTAAAAAGGCCCCGTGGGAGTGCAATGGGCCCCTGTCTTGCTGCTTAGCAATAATGGTATGGGTTTAGGTTCTGCTGTGTGTACTGGTGGTTGACTGCCCCCCAGCCCAGAGTGTGCATGGAAAATTGTCTGGCAGCCTCCCTGACAGCAAGCAGTGATAGTGCCCATGAAGGGCACCTTGTTGGGCCCGCCCCTTTCACGGTTATCGCTTCTCGGCCTTTTGGCTAAGATCAAGTGTAGTATCTGTTCTTATCAGTTTAATATCTGATACGTCCCCTATCTGGGGACCATATATTAAATGGATTTTTGAGAACGGGGGCCGATTTCGAAGCTTGCTTCCGTCGCCCTATGCATTGACCCGATATGGCAGTATCTTCGGGTACAGTGCACCACCCCCTTACAGGGTTAAAAAGAAAGATTCCTACTTTCATTGCTACCTGCTTGCTGGCTAGCCAGCTAGCCAGCCCTGTGGGCCTTGCTGCTGCTGCAGCCAAAAAACAAAAGGTGGTGCTGCTGCTGCTTCTGCTGCTTCTGCTTCTGCTTGTGTCTGGCCGCTGTTGGAGCGTCCAGGCACAGGACTTCTGCTGCTGCTGACTAAATGGCCTCCTTAATTGGATCATTTGAGTAGCCAGCACACCTGTGCAGGTAGGGCATGACATGATAGGCAGCTGCCTTGATAGCGGGTGGGTGCTGAATGTTCCTAATTGACAAAATAAGATTAATGCTTATGAAGAAATATAAAATCTCATCCCTTCCCCAATATCGCGCCACACCCCTACCCCTTAATTCCCTGGTTGAACTTGATGGACATATGTCTTTTTTCGACCGTACTAACTATGTAACTATGTAACATAACATGGGGGGGGGGGGTCTCCTGGCTGTTCACACAGGTGTGTCATTGCTGTACATTGACCATGCATTGCTTCTGTGGTATTGCAAAGGCAAAGACAAATGCTTCCAGCCATCCATTGCACTAATGGATTGGTCATCAGCTGGCTGTCTATGTCCCGCATCAATATAGACCAAAGTACAGAGGGTTAGGCTATGCTATTGTGCACCTACCTGATGCATCAGAAGGTGCGAGGCCCTTGCTAAATTCTGTGCACAGACTTTGAGATCTATACTTTAGACTGTATCTAAACCTGCTCCAACATGGACTGACATTCTGGCCTACTTTCAGCCGATGCGACTTGTCTGTCGCTGAACAGTCGCTTTTTATGTATTCAGCACCTATGTATAATGTTGTAAAAATGCTCTAGAAGCTAAAGTCGCAGAAATGTCACACATATTTGGCCTGCAACTTTCTGTGCGACAAATTCAGACAGGAAAAATCAGTATAAATCCTTAGAAAATTATCCCCCAGTGTCTCCATCTGCTGGCGGTATTGAATAAGCATTGCTGCACTGATGGGGTATGCATTAGACGAAAAAAAAGAAGAAAAAGAAGAATAATACGCCCAGAAAAGAGGCGAAAAGGAGAAAAACGTAAAAAAACGTGAAAAAAAAGTAAGAGGAAGAGAAGGGAAAAAAAGGTGGAAATGGGTTTAAAAGTGATTTCGGCGGAGAAATATATATATATATATATATATATATATATATATATATATATACGCGCACACACACACATATATATAAACGTATTCTCCGTTGAGATATTGCAGCCGCTGCTGTGTCCAGGCCCAGGAGCCTTAGCACTGTGCTGTGATGTCACTCAATACCACTGACATCACTAGGTGTAAACAACATCTCTCCTTTGCTGTGTATGTGACTATGGAGCTGTTTGGTGATGTCGTCTATTATGGCCTTCATAGAAGCAACAGGAGATTGTTGCATCCATCTAGAACCCTCAGAACTACAGTGCTATGATGTCACTCACTTCCACAGGCCTTGCAGAGTGTAAACAACAACAACCCAGCTTTGTTGTGTATGTAACCATAGGGATTTGTGATGTCACCTAGAACCTTCACAGCAGCGACAGCTTTATGAGGAGCATCAGCACTGCTCTGCCTGAGCAGAACCATCACCGCCATAGGTTGTCAAATAACCCGGGTTTAACCCACACAGGTAAGTCCAATGGGGTGCAGGCATGTCCTCTATGCTTACAGCTTCCCGTGGGTGTTGGTTTGATACCGTTTGGGGACAGCCAAGGAGGCATCTGCAGGCAACAAAGGTAGGTGTGTGCTTGTGTGTGTGTTTCCTATGCAGATCCTAAGCCCAGTGTCACATGCAAGTAGGAGGAGTAAGAAGGGTTCCTGGCAAATCCGGGTTATGGATTGCATTTAAAAAGGCCCCGTGGGAGTGCAATGGGCCCCTGTCTTGCTGCTTAGCAATAATGGTATGGGTTTAGGTTCTGCTGTGTGTACTGGTGGTTGACTGCCCCCCAGCCCAGAGTGTGCATGGAAAATTGTCTGGCAGCCTCCCTGACAGCAAGCAGTGATAGTGCCCATGAAGGGCACCTTGTTGGGCCCGCCCCTTTCACGGTTATCGCTTCTCGGCCTTTTGGCTAAGATCAAGTGTAGTATCTGTTCTTATCAGTTTAATATCTGATACGTCCCCTATCTGGGGACCATATATTAAATGGATTTTTGAGAACGGGGGCCGATTTCGAAGCTTGCTTCCGTCGCCCTATGCATTGACCCGATATGGCAGTATCTTCGGGTACAGTGCACCACCTCCTTACAGGGTTAAAAAGAAAGATTCCTACTTTCATTGCTACCTGCTTGCTGGCTAGCCAGCTAGCCAGCCCTGTGGGCCTTGCTGCTGCTGCAGCCAAAAAACAAAAGGTGGTGCTGCTGCTGCTTCTGCTGCTTCTGCTTGTGTCTGGCCGCTGTTGGAGCGTCCAGGCACAGGACTTCTGCTGCTGCTGACTAAATGGCCTCCTTAATTGGATCATTTGAGTAGCCAGCACACCTGTGCAGGTAGGGCATGACATGATAGGCAGCTGCCTTGATAGCGGGTGGGTGCTGAATGTTCCTAATTGACAAAATAAGATTAATGCTTATGAAGAAATATAAAATCTCATCCCTTCCCCAATATCGCGCCACACCCCTACCCCTTAATTCCCTGGTTGAACTTGATGGACATATGTCTTTTTTCGACCGTACTAACTATGTAACTATGTAACATAACATGGGGGGGGGGGGGGGGGTCTCCTGGCTGTTCACACAGGTGTGTCATTGCTGTACATTGACCATGCATTGCTTCTGTGGTATTGCAAAGGCAAAGACAAATGCTTCCAGCCATCCATTGCACTAATGGATTGGTCATCAGCTGGCTGTCTATGTCCCGCATCAATATAGACCAAAGTACAGAGGGTTAGGCTATGCTATTGTGCACCTACCTGATGCATCAGAAGGTGCGAGGCCCTTGCTAAATTCTGTGCACAGACTTTGAGATCTATACTTTAGACTGTATCTAAACCTGCTCCAACATGGACTGACATTCTGGCCTACTTTCAGCCGATGCGACTTGTCTGTCGCTGAACAGTCGCTTTTTATGTATTCAGCACCTATGTATAATGTTGTAAAAATGCTCTAGAAGCTAAAGTCGCAGAAATGTCACACATATTTGGCCTGCAACTTTCTGTGCGACAAATTCAGACAGGAAAAATCAGTATAAATCCTTAGAAAATTATCCCCCAGTGTCTCCATCTGCTGGCGGTATTGAATAAGCATTGCTGCACTGATGGGGTATGCATTAGACGAAAAAAAAGAAGAAAAAGAAGAATAATACGCCCAGAAAAGAGGCGAAAAGGAGAAAAACGTAAAAAAACGTGAAAAAAAAGTAAGAGGAAGAGAAGGGAAAAAAAGGTGGAAATGGGTTTAAACGTGATTTCGGCGGAGAAATATATATATATATATATATATATATATATATATATATATATATATATATATATACGCGCACACACACACATATATATAAACGTATTCTCCGTTGAGATATTGCAGCCGCTGCTGTGTCCAGGCCCAGGAGCCTTAGCACTGTGCTGTGATGTCACTCAATACCACTGACATCACTAGGTGTAAACAACATCTCTCCTTTGCTGTGTATGTGACTATGGAGCTGTTTGGTGATGTCGTCTATTATGGCCTTCATAGAAGCAACAGGAGATTGTTGCATCCATCTAGAACCCTCAGAACTACAGTGCTATGATGTCACTCACTTCCACAGGCCTTGCAGAGTGTAAACAACAACAACCCAGCTTTGTTGTGTATGTAACCATAGGGATTTGTGATGTCACCTAGAACCTTCACAGCAGCGACAGCTTTATGAGGAGCATCAGCACTGCTCTGCCTGAGCAGAACCATCACCGCCATAGGTTGTCAAATAACCCGGGTTTAACCCACACAGGTAAGTCCAATGGGGTGCAGGCATGTCCTCTATGCTTACAGCTTCCCGTGGGTGTTGGTTTGATACCGTTTGGGGACAGCCAAGGAGGCATCTGCAGGCAACAAAGGTAGGTGTGTGCTTGTGTGTGTGTTTCCTATGCAGATCCTAAGCCCAGTGTCACATGCAAGTAGGAGGAGTAAGAAGGGTTCCTGGCAAATCCGGGTTATGGATTGCATTTAAAAAGGCCCCGTGGGAGTGCAATGGGCCCCTGTCTTGCTGCTTAGCAATAATGGTATGGGTTTAGGTTCTGCTGTGTGTACTGGTGGTTGACTGCCCCCCAGCCCAGAGTGTGCATGGAAAATTGTCTGGCAGCCTCCCTGACAGCAAGCAGTGATAGTGCCCATGAAGGGCACCTTGTTGGGCCCGCCCCTTTCACGGTTATCGCTTCTCGGCCTTTTGGCTAAGATCAAGTGTAGTATCTGTTCTTATCAGTTTAATATCTGATACGTCCCCTATCTGGGGACCATATATTAAATGGATTTTTGAGAACTGGGGCCGATTTCGAAGCTTGCTTCCGTCGCCCTATGCATTGACCCGATATGGCAGTATCTTCGGGTACAGTGCACCACCTCCTTACAGGGTTAAAAAGAAAGATTCCTACTTTCATTGCTACCTGCTTGCTGGCTAGCCAGCTAGCCAGCCCTGTGGGCCTTGCTGCTGCTGCAGCCAAAAAACAAAAGGTGGTGCTGCTGCTGCTTCTGCTGCTTCTGCTTCTGCTTGTGTCTGGCCGCTGTTGGAGCGTCCAGGCACAGGACTTCTGCTGCTGCTGACTAAATGGCCTCCTTAATTGGATCATTTGAGTAGCCAGCACACCTGTGCAGGTAGGGCATGACATGATAGGCAGCTGCCTTGATAGCGGGTGGGTGCTGAATGTTCCTAATTGACAAAATAAGATTAATGCTTATGAAGAAATATAAAATCTCATCCCTTCCCCAATATCGCGCCACACCCCTACCCCTTAATTCCCTGGTTGAACTTGATGGACATATGTCTTTTTTCGACCGTACTAACTATGTAACTATGTAACATAACATGGGGGGGGGGGGGGGGGGTCTCCTGGCTGTTCACACAGGTGTGTCATTGCTGTACATTGACCATGCATTGCTTCTGTGGTATTGCAAAGGCAAAGACAAATGCTTCCAGCCATCCATTGCACTAATGGATTGGTCATCAGCTGGCTGTCTGTGTCCCGCATCAATATAGACCAAAGTACAGAGGGTTAGGCTATGCTATTGTGCACCTACCTGATGCATCAGAAGGTGCGAGGCCCTTGCTAAATTCTGTGCACAGACTTTGAGATCTATACTTTAGACTGTATCTAAACCTGCTCCAACATGGACTGACATTCTGGCCTACTTTCAGCCGATGCGACTTGTCTGTCGCTGAACAGTCGCTTTTTATGTATTCAGCACCTATGTATAATGTTGTAAAAATGCTCTAGAAGCTAAAGTCGCAGAAATGTCACACATATTTGGCCTGCAACTTTCTGTGCGACAAATTCAGACAGGAAAAATCAGTATAAATCCTTAGAAAATTATCCCCCAGTGTCTCCATCTGCTGGCGGTATTGAATAAGCATTGCTGCACTGATGGGGTATGCATTAGACGAAAAAAAAGAAGAAAAAGAAGAATAATACGCCCAGAAAAGAGGCGAAAAGGAGAAAAACGTAAAAAAACGTGAAAAAAAAGTAAGAGGAAGAGAAGGGAAAAAAAGGTGGAAATGGGTTTAAACGTGATTTCGGCGGAGAAATATATATATATATATATATATATATATATATATATACGCGCACACACACACATATATATAAACGTATTCTCCGTTGAGATATTGCAGCCGCTGCTGTGTCCAGGCCCAGGAGCCTTAGCACTGTGCTGTGATGTCACTCAATACCACTGACATCACTAGGTGTAAACAACATCTCTCCTTTGCTGTGTATGTGACTATGGAGCTGTTTGGTGATGTCGTCTATTATGGCCTTCATAGAAGCAACAGGAGATTGTTGCATCCATCTAGAACCCTCAGAACTACAGTGCTATGATGTCACTCACTTCCACAGGCCTTGCAGAGTGTAAACAACAACAACCCAGCTTTGTTGTGTATGTAACCATAGGGATTTGTGATGTCACCTAGAACCTTCACAGCAGCGACAGCTTTATGAGGAGCATCAGCACTGCTCTGCCTGAGCAGAACCATCACCGCCATAGGTTGTCAAATAACCCAGGTTTAACCCACACAGGTAAGTCCAATGGGGTGCAGGCATGTCCTCTATGCTTACAGCTTCCCGTGGGTGTTGGTTTGATACCGTTTGGGGACAGCCAAGGAGGCATCTGCAGGCAACAAAGGTAGGTGTGTGCTTGTGTGTGTGTTTCCTATGCAGATCCTAAGCCCAGTGTCACATGCAAGTAGGAGGAGTAAGAAGGGTTCCTGGCAAATCCGGGTTATGGATTGCATTTAAAAAGGCCCCGTGGGAGTGCAATGGGCCCCTGTCTTGCTGCTTAGCAATAATGGTATGGGTTTAGGTTCTGCTGTGTGTACTGGTGGTTGACTGCCCCCCAGCCCAGAGTGTGCATGGAAAATTGTCTGGCAGCCTCCCTGACAGCAAGCAGTGATAGTGCCCATGAAGGGCACCTTGTTGGGCCCGCCCCTTTCACGGTTATCGCTTCTCGGCCTTTTGGCTAAGATCAAGTGTAGTATCTGTTCTTATCAGTTTAATATCTGATACGTCCCCTATCTGGGGACCATATATAAAATGGATTTTTGAGAACGGGGGCCGATTTCGAAGCTTGCTTCCGTCGCCCTATGCATTGACCCGATATGGCAGTATCTTCGGGTACAGTGCACCACCCCCTTACAGGGTTAAAAAGAAAGATTCCTACTTTCATTGCTACCTGCTTGCTGGCTAGCCAGCTAGCCAGCCCTGTGGGCCTTGCTGCTGCTGCAGCCAAAAAACAAAAGGTGGTGCTGCTGCTGCTTCTGCTGCTTCTGCTTCTGCTTGTGTCTGGCCGCTGTTGGAGCGTCCAGGCACAGGACTTCTGCTGCTGCTGACTAAATGGCCTCCTTAATTGGATCATTTGAGTAGCCAGCACACCTGTGCAGGTAGGGCATGACATGATAGGCAGCTGCCTTGATAGCGGGTGGGTGCTGAATGTTCCTAATTGACAAAATAAGATTAATGCTTATGAAGAAATATAAAATCTCATCCCTTCCCCAATATCGCGCCACACCCCTACCCCTTAATTCCCTGGTTGAACTTGATGGACATATGTCTTTTTTCGACCGTACTAACTATGTAACTATGTAACATAACATGGGGGGGGGGGGGGTCTCCTGGCTGTTCACACAGGTGTGTCATTGCTGTACATTGACCATGCATTGCTTCTGTGGTATTGCAAAGGCAAAGACAAATGCTTCCAGCCATCCATTGCACTAATGGATTGGTCATCAGCTGGCTGTCTATGTCCCGCATCAATATAGACCAAAGTACAGAGGGTTAGGCTATGCTATTGTGCACCTACCTGATGCATCAGAAGGTGCGAGGCCCTTGCTAAATTCTGTGCACAGACTTTGAGATCTATACTTTAGACTGTATCTAAACCTGCTCCAACATGGACTGACATTCTGGCCTACTTTCAGCCGATGCGACTTGTCTGTCGCTGAACAGTCGCTTTTTATGTATTCAGCACCTATGTATAATGTTGTAAAAATGCTCTAGAAGCTAAAGTCGCAGAAATGTCACACATATTTGGCCTGCAACTTTCTGTGCGACAAATTCAGACAGGAAAAATCAGTATAAATCCTTAGAAAATTATCCCCCAGTGTCTCCATCTGCTGGCGGTATTGAATAAGCATTGCTGCACTGATGGGGTATGCATTAGACGAAAAAAAAGAAGAAAAAGAAGAATAATACGCCCAGAAAAGAGGCGAAAAGGAGAAAAACGTAAAAAAACGTGAAAAAAAAGTAAGAGGAAGAGAAGGGAAAAAAAGGTGGAAATGGGTTTAAACGTGATTTCGGCGGAGAAATATATATATATATATATATATATATATATATATATATATACGCGCACACACACACATATATATAAACGTATTCTCCGTTGAGATATTGCAGCCGCTGCTGTGTCCAGGCCCAGGAGCCTTAGCACTGTGCTGTGATGTCACTCAATACCACTGACATCACTAGGTGTAAACAACATCTCTCCTTTGCTGTGTATGTGACTATGGAGCTGTTTGGTGATGTCGTCTATTATGGCCTTCATAGAAGCAACAGGAGATTGTTGCATCCATCTAGAACCCTCAGAACTACAGTGCTATGATGTCACTCACTTCCACAGGCCTTGCAGAGTGTAAACAACAACAACCCAGCTTTGTTGTGTATGTAACCATAGGGATTTGTGATGTCACCTAGAACCTTCACAGCAGCGACAGCTTTATGAGGAGCATCAGCACTGCTCTGCCTGAGCAGAACCATCACCGCCATAGGTTGTCAAATAACCCGGGTTTAACCCACACAGGTAAGTCCAATGGGGTGCAGGCATGTCCTCTATGCTTACAGCTTCCCGTGGGTGTTGGTTTGATACCGTTTGGGGACAGCCAAGGAGGCATCTGCAGGCAACAAAGGTAGGTGTGTGCTTGTGTGTGTGTTTCCTATGCAGATCCTAAGCCCAGTGTCACATGCAAGTAGGAGGAGTAAGAAGGGTTCCTGGCAAATCCGGGTTATGGATTGCATTTAAAAAGGCCCCGTGGGAGTGCAATGGGCCCCTGTCTTGCTGCTTAGCAATAATGGTATGGGTTTAGGTTCTGCTGTGTGTACTGGTGGTTGACTGCCCCCCAGCCCAGAGTGTGCATGGAAAATTGTCTGGCAGCCTCCCTGACAGCAAGCAGTGATAGTGCCCATGAAGGGCACCTTGTTGGGCCCGCCCCTTTCACGATTATCGCTTCTCGGCCTTTTGGCTAAGATCAAGTGTCTTGCCCTAAGGTATTCGGGTACCCCTCTCCTCGGCCTTGTGGGATCGCCCAGGTTTATTGCCTGGGCTTCACCCACCTGCTGCTATTGGGGAGAGGGCTTAGTCCCAGGATAACGGGAAGGTGATCATCGGAGGACGGGTCTGCCGGAGAGGATGGCTAATGCGCCGAACGCTCCTAATACAGTACGGCTGTTTATCGAGGAGGAAAAGAGGAGTGCCTACGGGATTTTGCATGTCCAGCAGAAGGTCGTGGAAGGAGTGCTGAGGATGCCGCATGCTTCCATCTTCTGTGTCCAGGTCTTTCCCAGCCAAGGATTCTTTGACGTGACCTTCTACAACCTGGATGATCTCCGTACCTGTCTCTACCGGAGTAAGGAGAATGCTTCTCACCCTGACCTACAAGGGATCCGATTCATTTCCTGCGAGGCTCGGCCTAAGAAAGTTCCAGTGGTAGTGCATATGTACAACCCTTTTGTGCGGGATGAGGAGATCCAGACCTTTCTAAGAAGGTATTGTGTGTCTGTTTCTGGTGCGGAGAGGAAAAATAACATCCTGGGGACTTTCACAGGCATGAGACGTTTTTGGGTGGAGTTTAGGCCTGCCCCCGAGGGTGGTGCTGAAGGTTTTTGTCACCCCCCGCAGAACTTTGCGATAGGGAACAACAGGGGGTTTCTGCACTACCCGGGGATGCCAAGTTTTTGCCGGGACTGTTTTTGCTTTGGTCATACCAGAGAGAACTGTACAACCGGGCAGGTTTGCAGGAACTGCCACAAGCCTGATCACCGCACTGCAGACTGTCCCGAGAAACGCAAGTGTCATTTCTGTGGTTCTTCGGATCACCTGGCTAGGAGTTGCCCCACTTACCAGTCCGGGGCACCCCGATCATATGCAATGGCTCTTCGAGGTGGGACAGTTCCTGAGGACTCCAATGCTGCCAGGGCAGGCGATGCAGAGGTTAGCGTGCTGACCAGTGAAGCAGAGTCTGCCCCTGTTTTTCCTTCCATTTCTAGGTCTGTTCCGGATGCTTTGGTGGCAGAGGGGGAGAAGGCGGAGTCTGTTTCGGGGGCATCTGTTTCGGAGGCCTCTGATCCGCCAGAGGAGATGACTGTGGACAAAGAATCCTTGAAGAGAAAGATGCCGGTGGAAGAATCGGAGGATGACTGTCCGACTCCTCAGAGTCAAAGGATTGAGGACTTTCCTAGCCCGGGAAGGGAGGAGGCAGGTGGAGGGTCGTCATGTCAGATTGATTCTGACTCCTCTTTATCCTCCCTGGGCACAGGTTATTTGGAGGAATGTTCAGTCAAAAAATTGACAAAGACTCTTAAGTTTAAGGAAGGGGAGGCAAAAAATAAGGGTAGAGGTCGGGGAAAGGCTAGGCCTCCTTTTGATAATGCTTGATTTTGTATTTCCTTTTTTTCCTTCAAATGTTTGAATGAGTTTAACAATTGGTTCTCTAAATGTCCGCAGTATTAGATCTTTAGAAAGGAGATCCGCCATTTTTGATTTACTTTCTAGATATTCTTTTGATGTTCTAGGTCTCCAGGAGTGCTGCTTGGATGGGGAGCCAAATATCTCCTGGCCTTATGGGCAATCGGTATGGTCTGGTTCAATGGAACGTAATTCGGGGGTGGGGATTTTGTTCAAAAGTAATGAGTTTGTTGTTAAAAAAGTTGTCCATATTGTTCCGGGTAGGGTATTATTAGTGCATTTTATTTTCAGGGGTTTCACATATAAAGTAATTAATGTTTATGCTCCAACTGGGAGGAAGGAAAGAGGGGAGGTGTTTGAGAAATTATATTTCTTTTTGAGTGGGAGGGATGATGTGTTCCTTATAGGGGATTTCAATTGTATAATAACAGAGGGGGATAGGAGTAGTACTACGGTGGGTGGTGGGTCTGGTTTAGACAGTACTAGTAAGCAGCTTAAAGAGATTGTAAATTTATTTGGGTTAAAGGATTCCTTTGTTGCCCATAATGATGGTACTATCGGTTATACATATTTTTCTAACAATACAAGTTCGCGTATTGATTTCATTTTTGTCTCAAAACTAATGTCTGTTTCTAATTTCAGACGGAGGAGGTTACCGTTCACGGATCATGCCTGGATTGAGTGTGTGGTAAAAGGTGGTGGTCTAAGTGAGTATGGAAAGGGTGTTTGGAAGTTGAATGTGTCTTTATTGGATAATGAATGTGTATTACAAGAATATAGGGAGCGTTTTGATGGATGGGTGTTGAGGAAGGATGCATTTTATAGTGTGGTTGAGTGGTGGGAGTGGGTGAAGTTAGAGACTAAAAGGTTTTTTATTAAAAAAGGGTGTGAGAAAGGGAGGAAAGATAGAGAAGAGTATGAGAGATGGCAAAGAAGGTTAGAGTATTTGTATGAATTGAGGCGTTTGGGGATGAGTGTTGAGAAGGAGATTGAGGAAGCTCGTGGAAGTGTGAATGAGTGTCTGGAGAGGAATGGAAGGAAGATTATTGCACAGGCTAGGGTTGAAGTGAAAGAGAAGGATGAGAAATGTAGCAAATTTTTCTTTAAAAAGGCATTCAGTAAAAAAACTGAGATGATGAGTGTTTTTACGAATGATGGGGTAGAGGTCTTTGGTAAGGATGAGGTGTTAGAGGAAGTGTGGAAGTTTTATTCTGATTTATTCACGGAGAAGGAGCGGGACGTGACTCTAGAGGAGGAATGTTTGGGATATGTGGATAAGCGTTTGGATGAAATTGATGGGTTCTTTATGGAAGAGGATGTGAGGAAGAGTGAGGTGGAGGATGCTGTGAATGGGATGAAGAAAGGAAAGGTGGCAGGGAGTGATGGTTTGCCTGTGGAATTTTATCTTGTGTTTTGGGATATGTTAGGGGATTATGTATGGGAGGTGTGTAAGGAAGTACTTAGGAGAGGGAAGTTATCTAAAAGTATGAGTGAGAGTGTGACTGTGTTATTGTTTAAAAAAGGGGATAAGAGGGATCTTAAAAATTGGAGGCCTATAGCGCTCTTGAATTGTGATTACAAAATTATTGCTAAAGTTATTGCGAATAGGTTAAAGGATGTGATTGATTGTATGGTAGGTGAGGAGCAAATGTGTACAGTGCCTGATCGTAGGATTTCTGAATGTCTGTTAGGTCTGAGGGATGTATTGTGGGACTGTAAAACTAGGAAGCAAGGTGTGGCTGTTGTTACGGTGGATTTTGAAAAAGCGTATGATAGGGTGGTGCATGATTTATTGTTTAGGGTTTTGAGGAGGATGAATGTGCCGGACAGAATGGTGAAGTGGATTGAATGTTTGTATAGGGACATTTATAGTAAGATTCAGGTCAATGGTTTTCTGAGTAGGGAAGTGAGTATAAAATCTGGAGTGCGGCAGGGGTGTCCCCTGTCGCCAATTCTTTTTATTTGTATGATTGAGCCTTTGTTGGGGATGATTAGGAGAGATAAGGTGATGCGGGGTATAGAAATACCTGGTAGTCATGGGAAGGATATGCGAGTGATTGGTTACATGGATGATGTTACTGTTGTATGTAAGTCAATGGCAGGGGTAAGGCGTGCTAAGTTATTGATTGAGTGTTTCTGTTTAATGAGTGGGTTTAAGCTTAATGTTGGGAAGAGTGGTTGTAAATTTTTTGAGGGGTGGGGAGAGAGTGGGTTGTGCGAGTGGCCTGTGAGAGAGGGGGGTGTGGAAGTGCTTGGGGTGGTGTTTGATAATGATTTGTATGGGAAAGAAAGTTGGGAGAGGGTTTTGGGGAGGGTGGGGAATAAAATAAACTTCTGGTCTTTAAGGACTTTATCGATTGAGGGAAGGATTCTGGTTATTAAAGCTGTTATAATTCCTATTTTGCTTTATGTTAATTATGTGTTTCCTCCACCGGATAGGTGTCTGGCAAGAATTATCAGGCAGATCTTTGTTTTCTTATGGAATTCAAGGATGGAGAAATTGAGTCGTGGGAAGGTGGTGAAAAGCAGAATGCATGGTGGGAAAGGAATGATGAATGTGGAAGTGTTCCTGGCTGTGAAGTATGTCAGTTTTTGTCTCGCTGTAAGTAAGAAGGAATGTGTGTTTGGGTGCATGGTAAGGTATTTGGCTGGTAATGTGTTGTTGAAATATAAGCTAATGGAAAGGGACTTAAGGGTACCTGTAAGTTTTGAGGTTCCTTGGTTCTATCAGAGAATAGGGCGGTGTGTCAGGAAAAATAATCTGGAATGTGTGACTGAATGGAATGATAGTAAGAAGGTGATGAAAGTGTTGGAGCAGAGAGAAACAGTGGAATGTGTGGGAGGTCTGTCTGAGAAGGATTGTAAGGTAGTGTGGAAAAATGTCAGTCACAAGGAACTGACAAATAAACAAAAGGACTTGTCTTGGATGTTAGCTCATGGGTGTCTGCCAACAAGGGAATTTCAGAGGAGAAGGAGATTGGTAGACAGTGAAGTGTGTCCCAGGGATGGTTGCGGTGGATGTGAGAATTATGTACATGTGTTTTGGGAGTGTGGTTATGCGAAGTCTGTGTGGAGAAAAATGTCTGGTCTAATTAAAAATCTTACTGGAATTGAAATCTTATCCTTTAATATGATGATGTTTGGTTTGTGTGCAGTGGAGAGAGAGAAGGCAAGAGTGTTATGGTTCATAGTAAATTGTGTAAAAGAGGTTCTGTGGGATGTAAGGAATATTAGGATTTTCAATCAAACTGAAGTAAGTGTGAAGGAATGTCTGGGCATGATCCGTGGTAAAATTTACCTTTACGTATTATGTGATAGGAAAAACTATGGTTCTGATGATGCAGAGGGGATCTGGAAACACAAAAAATGGAAGTACTGGTTATGATTGTATTCTTATTTGTCTTTCTTTTTCTTTTCTTACAGATTATATCCTGATATGAAGGGACAGTTGGAGGGACAGAATCCGCTGCAATTTATTTTTTCTGAGGGAAAGTCATGAAGGGAAAGCTTTTTGTTATATGTACATGTAAAGACATGCTTCCTGTATATATTGTATATGTCAAATATGTGTTATTCATGTGTTTTCAGATGAATATGTAATTTTTTGAATGATTTACTTGGTTATGTATTGTATATTTCCTTTTCAATAAAAAAAAAAAAAAAAAAAATCTGTTCTTATCAGTTTAATATCTGATACGTCCCCTATCTGGGGACCATATATTAAATGGATTTTTGAGAACGGGGGCCGATTTCGAAGCTTGCTTCCGTCGCCCTATGCATTGACCCGATATGGCAGTATCTTCGGGTACAGTGCACCACCCCCTTACAGGGTTAAAAAGAAAGATTCCTACTTTCATTGCTACCTGCTTGCTGGCTAGCCAGCTAGCCAGCCCTGTGGGCCTTGCTGCTGCTGCAGCCAAAAAACAAAAGGTGGTGCTGCTGCTGCTGCTTCTGCTGCTTCTGCTTCTGCTTGTGTCTGGCCGCTGTTGGAGCGTCCAGGCACAGGACTTCTGCTGCTGCTGACTAAATGGCCTCCTTAATTGGATCATTTGAGTAGCCAGCACACCTGTGCAGGTAGGGCATGACATGATAGGCAGCTGCCTTGATAGCGGGTGGGTGCTGAATGTTCCTAATTGACAAAATAAGATTAATGCTTATGAAGAAATATAAAATCTCATCCCTTCCCCAATATCGCGCCACACCCCTACCCCTTAATTCCCTGGTTGAACTTGATGGACATATGTCTTTTTTCGACCGTACTAACTATGTAACTATGTAACATAACATGGGGGGGGGGGGGTCTCCTGGCTGTTCACACAGGTGTGTCATTGCTGTACATTGACCATGCATTGCTTCTGTGGTATTGCAAAGGCAAAGACAAATGCTTCCAGCCATCCATTGCACTAATGGATTGGTCATCAGCTGGCTGTCTATGTCCCGCATCAATATAGACCAAAGTACAGAGGGTTAGGCTATGCTATTGTGCACCTACCTGATGCATCAGAAGGTGGGAGGCCCTTGCTAAATTCTGTGCACAGACTTTGAGATCTATACTTTAGACTGTATCTAAACCTGCTCCAACATGGACTGACATTCTGGCCTACTTTCAGCCGATGCGACTTGTCTGTCGCTGAACAGTCGCTTTTTATGTATTCAGCACCTATGTATAATGTTATAAAAATGCTCTAGAAGCTAAAGTCGCAGAAATGTCACACATATTTGGCCTGCAACTTTCTGTGCGACAAATTCAGACAGGAAAAATCAGTATAAATCCTTAGAAAATTATCCCCCAGTGTCTCCATCTGCTGGCGGTATTGAATAAGCATTGCTGCACTGATGGGGTATGCATTAGACGAAAAAAAAGAAGAAAAAGAAGAATAATACGCCCAGAAAAGAGGCGAAAAGGAGAAAAACGTAAAAAAACGTGAAAAAAAAGTAAGAGGAAGAGAAGGGAAAAAAAGGTGGAAATGGGTTTAAAAGTGATTTCGGCGGAGAAATATATATATATATATATATATATATATATATATATACGCGCACACACACACATATATATAAACGTATTCTCCGTTGAGATATTGCAGCCGCTGCTGTGTCCAGGCCCAGGAGCCTTAGCACTGTGCTGTGATGTCACTCAATACCACTGACATCACTAGGTGTAAACAACATCTCTCCTTTGCTGTGTATGTGACTATGGAGCTGTTTGGTGATGTCGTCTATTATGGCCTTCATAGAAGCAACAGGAGATTGTTGCATCCATCTAGAACCCTCAGAACTACAGTGCTATGATGTCACTCACTTCCACAGGCCTTGCAGAGTGTAAACAACAACAACCCAGCTTTGTTGTGTATGTAACCATAGGGATTTGTGATGTCACCTAGAACCTTCACAGCAGCGACAGCTTTATGAGGAGCATCAGCACTGCTCTGCCTGAGCAGAACCATCACCGCCATAGGTTGTCAAATAACCCGGGTTTAACCCACACAGGTAAGTCCAATGGGGTACAGGCATGTCCTCTATGCTTACAGCTTCCCGTGGGTGTTGGTTTGATACCGTTTGGGGACAGCCAAGGAGGCATCTGCAGGCAACAAAGGTAGGTGTGTGCTTGTGTGTGTGTTTCCTATGCAGATCCTAAGCCCAGTGTCACATGCAAGTAGGAGGAGTAAGAAGGGTTCCTGGCAAATCCGGGTTATGGATTGCATTTAAAAAGGCCCCGTGGGAGTGCAATGGGCCCCTGTCTTGCTGCTTAGCAATAATGGTATGGGTTTAGGTTCTGCTGTGTGTACTGGTGGTTGACTGCCCCCCAGCCCAGAGTGTGCATGGAAAATTGTCTGGCAGCCTCCCTGACAGCAAGCAGTGATAGTGCCCATGAAGGGCACCTTGTTGGGCCCGCCCCTTTCACGGTTATCGCTTCTCGGCCTTTTGGCTAAGATCAAGTGTAGTATCTGTTCTTATCAGTTTAATATCTGATACGTCCCCTATCTGGGGACCATATATTAAATGGATTTTTGAGAACGGGGGCCGATTTCGAAGCTTGCTTCCGTCGCCCTATGCATTGACCCGATATGGCAGTATCTTCGGGTACAGTGCACCACCCCCTTACAGGGTTAAAAAGAAAGATTCCTACTTTCATTGCTACCTGCTTGCTGGCTAGCCAGCTAGCCAGCCCTGTGGGCCTTGCTGCTGCTGCAGCCAAAAAACAAAAGGTGGTGCTGCTGCTGCTTCTGCTGCTTCTGCTTGTGTCTGGCCGCTGTTGGAGCGTCCAGGCACAGGACTTCTGCTGCTGCTGACTAAATGGCCTCCTTAATTGGATCATTTGAGTAGCCAGCACACCTGTGCAGGTAGGGCATGACATGATAGGCAGCTGCCTTGATAGCGGGTGGGTGCTGAATGTTCCTAATTGACAAAATAAGATTAATGCTTATGAAGAAATATAAAATCTCATCCCTTCCCCAATATCGCGCCACACCCCTACCCCTTAATTCCCTGGTTGAACTTGATGGACATATGTCTTTTTTCGACCGTACTAACTATGTAACTATGTAACATAACATGGGGGGGGGGGGGGGGGGGTCTCCTGGCTGTTCACACAGGTGTGTCATTGCTGTACATTGACCATGCATTGCTTCTGTGGTATTGCAAAGGCAAAGACAAATGCTTCCAGCCATCCATTGCACTAATGGATTGGTCATCAGCTGGCTGTCTATGTCCCGCATCAATATAGACCAAAGTACAGAGGGTTAGGCTATGCTATTGTGCACCTACCTGATGCATCAGAAGGTGCGAGGCCCTTGCTAAATTCTGTGCACAGACTTTGAGATCTATACTTTAGACTGTATCTAAACCTGCTCCAACATGGACTGACATTCTGGCCTACTTTCAGCCGATGCGACTTGTCTGTCGCTGAACAGTCGCTTTTTATGTATTCAGCACCTATGTATAATGTTGTAAAAATGCTCTAGAAGCTAAAGTCGCAGAAATGTCACACATATTTGGCCTGCAACTTTCTGTGCGACAAATTCAGACAGGAAAAATCAGTATAAATCCTTAGAAAATTATCCCCCAGTGTCTCCATCTGCTGGCGGTATTGAATAAGCATTGCTGCACTGATGGGGTATGCATTAGACGAAAAAAAAGAAGAAAAAGAAGAATAATACGCCCAGAAAAGAGGCGAAAAGGAGAAAAACGTAAAAAAACGTGAAAAAAAAGTAAGAGGAAGAGAAGGGAAAAAAAGGTGGAAATGGGTTTAAAAGTGATTTCGGCGGAGAAATATATATATATATATATATATATATATATATATATATATATATATACGCGCACACACACACATATATATAAACGTATTCTCCGTTGAGATATTGCAGCCGCTGCTGTGTCCAGGCCCAGGAGCCTTAGCACTGTGCTGTGATGTCACTCAATACCACTGACATCACTAGGTGTAAACAACATCTCTCCTTTGCTGTGTATGTGACTATGGAGCTGTTTGGTGATGTCGTCTATTATGGCCTTCATAGAAGCAACAGGAGATTGTTGCATCCATCTAGAACCCTCAGAACTACAGTGCTATGATGTCACTCACTTCCACAGGCCTTGCAGAGTGTAAACAACAACAACCCAGCTTTGTTGTGTATGTAACCATAGGGATTTGTGATGTCACCAAGAACCTTCACAGCAGCGACAGCTTTATGAGGAGCATCAGCACTGCTCTGCCTGAGCAGAACCATCACCGCCATAGGTTGTCAAATAACCCGGGTTTAACCCACACAGGTAAGTCCAATGGGGTACAGGCATGTCCTCTATGCTTACAGCTTCCCGTGGGTGTTGGTTTGATACCGTTTGGGGACAGCCAAGGAGGCATCTGCAGGCAACAAAGGTAGGTGTGTGCTTGTGTGTGTGTTTCCTATGCAGATCCTAAGCCCAGTGTCACATGCAAGTAGGAGGAGTAAGAAGGGTTCCTGGCAAATCCGGGTTATGGATTGCATTTAAAAAGGCCCCGTGGGAGTGCAATGGGCCCCTGTCTTGCTGCTTAGCAATAATGGTATGGGTTTAGGTTCTGCTGTGTGTACTGGTGGTTGACTGCCCCCCAGCCCAGAGTGTGCATGGAAAATTGTCTGGCAGCCTCCCTGACAGCAAGCAGTGATAGTGCCCATGAAGGGCACCTTGTTGGGCCCGCCCCTTTCACGGTTATCGCTTCTCGGCCTTTTGGCTAAGATCAAGTGTAGTATCTGTTCTTATCAGTTTTCATGCTGGTTGGGATGGGTGCTGCATGGAGGATGCAGGTGTACCAGGGCTTTCCGGGGCTGGTTCTGAGGAATCAGCTCGACGGCTGCCCCGATGTGACCTGTTCCCTCCGGGTCTCGCCATGAGGCTGAGAGGGTCTAGAGCCGAGGTACTTTTGTGCCTCGGGGAGTGGTGACCCCGAGGTGCCGAAACTCACTGGGAGAATAGACTCACTGAGTTGAAGCACGGGCACCATAATCTCTTCACCTTGTGGCACTCACCTCTTGATTCCCGGCCTTCTGGCTAGGATCAGAGAAATTTTTATAGATCCGGCCGGATGTCCGGGCAGTATATCTGCACACATTCACTTATTTATTTCTTTTTTGTCTCACTGTGTCACTTTTTGCGTGTTGTGTGTTCACAGGATTTGTCAGGATGCGGTAGCCCTTCTGGGTGTCCCTCCTGGCGGTCTAGGGGAGGTGTGTGTGGCCATTAGGTTCCGCACCTCCCTGCAAACACCCCGGGTACTCCTGCTTTGGCAGGGTACCTACCGTAATCAGCTCTGCGGGCAGATACCTTGGCCAACGCCAAGGGGGATGCCGGGAGCATTTGTGGTCCCCTAGTAGCTTCGGCGAAAAGGGACATCGAACCTGGAACCTCGCAGGTACCTTTTGGTCCGGAGGTGAAGGGTAAGGTTTGTTGGGGGGCCTCTCTCCTATCGGAGAAGGGCTTGCGATAGACCGCATCCTTTGTGCACGTTTTTTTAGTGTAACACGTTTGCACTTTTTCTTGCACTTTGGGTGAATCGAAAGCACGTTCCTCGGCTTTAGATAGAAAAATCTGTTCTTATCAGTTTAATATCTGATACGTCCCCTATCTGGGGACCATATATTAAATGGATTTTTGAGAACGGGGGCCGATTTCGAAGCTTGCTTCCGTCGCCCTATGCATTGACCCGATATGGCAGTATCTTCGGGTACAGTGCACCACCCCCTTACAGGGTTAAAAAGAAAGATTCCTACTTTCATTGCTACCTGCTTGCTGGCTAGCCAGCTAGCCAGCCCTGTGGGCCTTGCTGCTGCTGCAGCCAAAAAACAAAAGGTGGTGCTGCTGCTGCTTCTGCTGCTTCTGCTTCTGCTTGTGTCTGGCCGCTGTTGGAGCGTCCAGGCACAGGACTTCTGCTGCTGCTGACTAAATGGCCTCCTTAATTAGATCATTTGAGTAGCCAGCACACCTGTGCAGGTAGGGCATGACATGATAGGCAGCTGCCTTGATAGCGGGTGGGTGCTGAATGTTCCTAATTGACAAAATAAGATTAATGCTTATGAAGAAATATAAAATCTCATCCCTTCCCCAATATCGCGCCACACCCCTACCCCTTAATTCCCTGGTTGAACTTGATGGACATATGTCTTTTTTCGACCGTACTAACTATGTAACTATGTAACATAACATGGGGGGGGGGGGGGTCTCCTGGCTGTTCACACAGGTGTGTCATTGCTGTACATTGACGATGCATTGCTTCTGTGGTATTGCAAAGGCAAAGACAAATGCTTCCAGCCATCCATTGCACTAATGGATTGGTCATCAGCTGGCTGTCTATGTCCCGCATCAATATAGACCAAAGTACAGAGGGTTAGGCTATGCTATTGTGCACCTACCTGATGCATCAGAAGGTGCGAGGCCCTTGCTAAATTCTGTGCACAGACTTTGAGATCTATACTTTAGACTGTATCTAAACCTGCTCCAACATGGACTGACATTCTGGCCTACTTTCAGCCGATGCGACTTGTCTGTCGCTGAACAGTCGCTTTTTATGTATTCAGCACCTATGTATAATGTAAAAATGCTCTAGAAGCTAAAGTCGCAGAAATGTCACACATATTTGGCCTGCAACTTTCTGTGCGACAAATTCAGACAGGAAAAATCAGTATAAATCCTTAGAAAATTATTCCCCAGTGTCTCCATCTGCTGGCGGTATTGAATAAGCATTGCTGCACTGATGGGGTATGCATTAGATGAAAAAAAAGAAGAAAAAGAAGAATAATACGCCCAGAAAAGAGGCGAAAAGGAGAAAAACGTAAAAAAACGTGAAAAAAAAGTAAGAGGAAGAGAAGGGAAAAAAAGGTGGAAATGGGTTTAAAAGTGATTTTGGCGGAGAAATATATATATATATATATATATATATATATATATATATATATATACGCGCACACACACACATATATATAAACGTATTCTCCGTTGAGATATTGCAGCCGCTGCTGTGTCCAGGCCCAGGAGCCTTAGCACTGTGCTGTGATGTCACTCAATACCACTGACATCACTAGGTGTAAACAACATCTCTCCTTTGCTGTGTATGTGACTATGGAGCTGTTTGGTGATGTCGTCTATTATGGCCTTCATAGAAGCAACAGGAGATTGTTGCATCCATCTAGAACCCTCAGAACTACAGTGCTATGATGTCACTCACTTCCACAGGCCTTGCAGAGTGTAAACAACAACAACCCAGCTTTGTTGTGTATGTAACCATAGGGATTTGTGATGTCACCTAGAACCTTCACAGCAGCGACAGCTTTATGAGGAGCATCAGCACTGCTCTGCCTGAGCAGAACCATCACCGCCATAGGTTGTCAAATATCCCGGGTTTAACCCACACAGGTAAGTCCAATGGGGTGCAGGCATGTCCTCTATGCTTACAGCTTCCCGTGGGTGTTGGTTTGATACCGTTTGGGGACAGCCAAGGAGGCATCTGCAGGCAACAAAGGTAGGTGTGTGCTTGTGTGTGTGTTTCCTATGCAGATCCTAAGCCCAGTGTCACATGCAAGTAGGAGGAGTAAGAAGGGTTCCTGGCAAATCCGGGTTATGGATTGCATTTAAAAAGGCCCCGTGGGAGTGCAATGGGCCCCTGTCTTGCTGCTTAGCAATAATGGTATGGGTTTAGGTTCTGCTGTGTGTACTGGTGGTTGACTGCCCCCCAGCCCAGAGTGTGAATGGAAAATTGTCTGGCAGCCTCCCTGACAGCAAGCAGTGATAGTGCCCATGAAGGGCACCTTGTTGGGCCCGCCCCTTTCACGGTTATCGCTTCTCGGCCTTTTGGCTAAGATCAAGTGTAGTATCTGTTCTTATCAGTTTAATATCTGATACGTCCCCTATCTGGGGACCATATATTAAATGGATTTTTGAGAACGGGGGCCGATTTCGAAGCTTGCTTCCGTCGCCCTATGCATTGACCCGATATGGCAGTATCTTCGGGTACAGTGCACCACCCCCTTACAGGGTTAAAAAGAAAGATTCCTACTTTCATTGCTACCTGCTTGCTGGCTAGCCAGCTAGCCAGCCCTGTGGGCCTTGCTGCTGCTGCAGCCAAAAAACAAAAGGTGGTGCTGCTGCTGCTGCTTCTGCTGCTTCTGCTTCTGCTTGTGTCTGGCCGCTGTTGGAGCGTCCAGGCACAGGACTTCTGCTGCTGCTGACTAAATGGCCTCCTTAATTGGATCATTTGAGTAGCCAGCACACCTGTGCAGGTAGGGCATGACATGATAGGCAGCTGCCTTGATAGCGGGTGGGTGCTGAATGTTCCTAATTGACAAAATAAGATTAATGCTTATGAAGAAATATAAAATCTCATCCCTTCCCCAATATCGCGCCACACCCCTACCCCTTAATTCCCTGGTTGAACTTGATGGACATATGTCTTTTTTCGACCGTACTAACTATGTAACTATGTAACATAACATGGGGGGGGGGGGGGGTCTCCTGGTTGTTCACACAGGTGTGTCATTGCTGTACATTGACCATGCATTGCTTCTGTGGTATTGCAAAGGCAAAGACAAATGCTTCCAGCCATCCATTGCACTAATGGATTGGTCATCAGCTGGCTGTCTATGTCCCGCATCAATATAGACCAAAGTACAGAGGGTTAGGCTATGCTATTGTGCACCTACCTGATGCATCAGAAGGTGCGAGGCCCTTGCTAAATTCTGTGCACAGACTTTGAGATCTATACTTTAGACTGTATCTAAACCTGCTCCAACATGGACTGACATTCTGGCCTACTTTCAGCCGATGCGACTTGTCTGTCGCTGAACAGTCGCTTTTTATGTATTCAGCACCTATGTATAATGTTGTAAAAATGCTCTAGAAGCTAAAGTCGCAGAAATGTCACACATATTTGGCCTGCAACTTTCTGTGCGACAAATTCAGACAGGAAAAATCAGTATAAATCCTTAGAAAATTATCCCCCAGTGTCTCCATCTGCTGGCGGTATTGAATAAGCATTGCTGCACTGATGGGGTATGCATTAGACGAAAAAAAAGAAGAAAAAGAAGAATAATACGCCCAGAAAAGAGGCGAAAAGGAGAAAAACGTAAAAAAACGTGAAAAAAAAGTAAGAGGAAGAGAAGGGAAAAAAAGGTGGAAATGGGTTTAAAAGTGATTTCGGCGGAGAAATATATATATATATATATATATATATATATATATATATATATATACGCGCACACACACACATATATATAAATGTATTCTCCGTTGAGATATTGCAGCCGCTGCTGTGTCCAGGCCCAGGAGCCTTAGCACTGTGCTGTGATGTCACTCAATACCACTGACATCACTAGGTGTAAACAACATCTCTCCTTTGCTGTGTATGTGACTATGGAGCTGTTTGGTGATGTCGTCTATTATGGCCTTCATAGAAGCAACAGGAGATTGTTGCATCCATCTAGAACCCTCAGAACTACAGTGCTATGATGTCACTCACTTCCACAGGCCTTGCAGAGTGTAAACAACAACAACCCAGCTTTGTTGTGTATGTAACCATAGGGATTTGTGATGTCACCTAGAACCTTCACAGCAGCGACAGCTTTATGAGGAGCATCAGCACTGCTCTGCCTGAGCAGAACCATCACCGCCATAGGTTGTCAAATAACCCGGGTTTAACCCACACAGGTAAGTCCAATGGGGTGCAGGCATGTCCTCTATGCTTACAGCTTCCCGTGGGTGTTGGTTTGATACCGTTTGGGGACAGCCAAGGAGGCATCTGCAGGCAACAAAGGTAGGTGTGTGCTTGTGTGTGTGTTTCCTATGCAGATCCTAAGCCCAGTGTCACATGCAAGTAGGAGGAGTAAGAAGGGTTCCTGGCAAATCCGGGTTATGGATTGCATTTAAAAAGGCCCCGTGGGAGTGCAATGGGCCCCTGTCTTGCTGCTTAGCAATAATGGTATGGGTTTAGGTTCTGCTGTGTGTACTGGTGGTTGACTGCCCCCCAGCCCAGAGTGTGCATGGAAAATTGTCTGGCAGCCTCCCTGACAGCAAGCAGTGATAGTGCCCATGAAGGGCACCTTGTTGGGCCCGCCCCTTTCACGGTTATCGCTTCTCGGCCTTTTGGCTAAGATCAAGTGTAGTATCTGCATTTGGTCTGGTCGGAAGGTGTCTGTGGTACCCCGCTTCTCGGCCTTGGGGGATTGTCTCTCCTTACGGAGGGACTTCACCCCCTTGCTGCTATTGGGGAGCGGGCTTAGTCCACAGACAACGGATTGCGATCCCCCTGTCTCTGGGACCTTGTGTCTCAGAAGGCATTTTCGGTACGTTGAGCGTTACCTGTAGCTTCGGAAGCACCTAGGGTACCCCCGACCTCTGCCTTGGGTAAGGGTTCCGCTTTTATAGCGGGATTCCGAGCCCCTGCTGCTATTGGGGAAGGGGCTTAGTCCCTGGGTGTGGAAGATGCCGTTCTCCTGGGCTTTCCCCTCTGGGGAAATGTCGATGCGAAATACCATCCGCATAGAGGTGTCGGAGAGCCATCGTCAGTTGAAGAACCTCCGCTTCATTGCGGAGGTGATTCTTCTTGACTACTTCCGCCTCAATAGGGAGGACATCCTGTGTCTAAATGACCAGGAAAGCCGTGGCCTGTATACCGTCACCTTCACGGCCACGGCGTGTTGCGATAACATCTATGCAACCTTGTCTGGTGCGGACCAGAGGGACGATCGACTCGACGGTCTTTCGTTCCAGTTCCTCTATGGTGAGGAACATATACCGTTGGTGGTGGCTATGCACAGCCCTCATGTGACCACGGAGGATATAGCCACTTTTCTTTGACGATACTGCGAAGAGGTGCGATTCGCAAACAAAATCTTGAACTCCGTGCGGTTCTGGAACGGCAAGAGGAAGTTCTGGGTCAAGCTCCGTAAGGATCCCGGTGGTATTGGGGGTCTTTGCCATCCGCCCCCAAATTTTGCCATCGGGAGAGTTCGGGGCTTCCTGTTCTATCCTCAAATGCCTATGTATTGCCGAAATTGCTTGAGGTTTGGCCACACCCAGGAGACCTGCGGAGCGTGTGATTCGCTGCAATAGGTGTGGCCAAGAAGGTCACATAGCCTCAAGATGTAGCCATACGATAAGGTGCAACCTCTGCGGAGAGGAAAATCACGATTTTAATTCCTGTCCCCATAAAGCAAAAACTACGATGGGTGGGTCAAGGCTGGGCCCACCCAAAGAGGGGACAGGACAAAAGACGTCCTTTTTTAAGATGCCCAAACCCCAGATGGCAGGTACTGATGGGTCCAGGCCCAAGACCTCTGGTGCTCCATCGGGGGGCCCACCGGTGGTAGTGCTAGGGGGAGGCCATGGGGATTCCACGAAGCCCGGGCGGGTGATCGAGTTTACTGCCCGGGAAATTGAAAGACGTCGATCGACTTCCTACCTGGCTCAAGAGCCCGCCAAAACTTCTGAAGGGGGCTCACCTGTGGCGGGTGGCAGCCGACGGGCCTCGGTGGGGGCAGAGGTGGACCCAAAATTGCAACATAAGCCAGGTACTGGCTTGGCCCAGGGTCGCCCTGCTCCGGACGAAGAGGCCCCGGTGAAAGCCCGCCGGAAGGGGAGCCAGGTGGCCAGGTCTGAGCCCGGTCCTGTTACTCCGCCTATACAGGACAGGGCCAAGAAGACAAGTGGCGCCAAACCAGGGTTTGCTGCCCCGCCAGCAGTGGACCCGGTGGGTAAAACTGGCCATCGTCGATCGATGGGGAAGTTGGAGCAACAGTCCTCAGCAACGCTTGCTGGGGAACAAGCGATGAAAACTTCCCAAGGTAGCGGCAAAGGTTCCGGAAAAGAGGCCTCACAGGCCCCTGTGCAGCAGTTCCAGTCGTCAAAAGATGAAAGAAGACGCAGATCCATCAGCCGGGGGCCAGAGATTACATCGAGTGAGAGCAACACAGAGGATATGGACAGCAGTGTGACATTTAAAAGACAAAGAGAAGAAGAAGAGGAAGACATTCAAAGGAAAGCGGCGTGCCGTAGTTCGGACGAGAGCGAGCTCAGGGTCGGGGCATCATCGATCTCAAGCTCCGACCCTCAGAACATCAAGGAGCTGATGACCCCGCAGGCGGGGGATGACGGTACGCAGCTTATTATTGACTTTGATTCTCCAAGCACGGACTCTCCATAAACTATGCCTATCCCTGTAAAAATTGCCTCACTCAATGTGAGGTCCTTAAAGAGCCCTGATCGCAGGGCTGCTTTATTTTCTTATCTAGAGACATGTGACTTTGACCTTTGCCTGCTACAAGAATGTGGAATCCCTAGTAAAATGGACTATAAAGACTTAAAAGAAGACTGGAAGCTGGGCCCATCCATATGGTCCGGTGCAAATGACTGTCGTTCTGTGGGTGTTGGGCTGCTCTGCCGAGGCCAGTCCTTTTCTATTCATACAGTAACTGAGATTGTGCCTGGCAGAGCTCTTTTAATTCATCTATATTTTAATGGACTTTTAATTTGTGTTTTAAATGTGTATGCCCCTCCTGATAAACAGGAGCGGGCAGAACTATTTGAAATTTTACCACTGTTTTGTGTTGGGTCTTCCCCCCTGCTGGTGGGAGGTGATTTTAACTGCATACGTGATGGGGAACACCGGCAGGGTGGGGATATTAATCGTAAAGACCGCACTTCTTACCTGCTTAAAAATTTTATTGATGATTTTAATTTGAAAGATTGCTGGAAGGATCTCTTGCCGGAGGACCCGGGCGCCACATGGTCCAATGGAAGAGTGAGCTCCAGAATCGATTTTATTTTTTCCTCTAGAGCTTTTAAACCCCTGAAATGCACGCTCGAGCAAAATATCTTCTCTGATCATAAGCTCCTCTTGGTGGGCCTGGAGCTAGAGGGGGAGCAAAAAGCAAAAAGGGGCCTCTGGAGATTAAACACCACACTCCTAGAGGACCCTGAGATAAAAGAGGAGTTTGTGCGGACCTACCAATGCTGGCAATCACAAAGAAAACCCCACGAGCCTATGCTGCACTGGTGGGAGGGCACCAAATCTAAAATCAGATTTTTTTTTATCAAAGCAGGTAAGAAGAAGGCAAAAATGGAAAAACAGTGGTTTTATGTTCTTAACATGCGTTTAAATGTACTTTTTAAATCTGTTCTTATCAGTTTAATATCTGATACGTCCCCTATCTGGGGACCATATATTAAATGGATTTTTGAGAACGGGGGCCGATTTCGAAGCTTGCTTCCGTCGCCCTATGCATTGACCCGATATGGCAGTATCTTCGGGTACAGTGCACCACCCCCTTACAGGGTTAAAAAGAAAGATTCCTACTTTCATTGCTACCTGCTTGCTGGCTAGCCAGCTAGCCAGCCCTGTGGGCCTTGCTGCTGCTGCAGCCAAAAAACAAAAGGTGGTGCTGCTGCTGCTTCTGCTGCTTCTGCTTCTGCTTGTGTCTGGCCGCTGTTGGAGCGTCCAGGCACAGGACTTCTGCTGCTGCTGACTAAATGGCCTCCTTAATTGGATCATTTGAGTAGCCAGCACACCTGTGCAGGTAGGGCATGACATGATAGGCAGCTGCCTTGATAGCGGGTGGGTGCTGAATGTTCCTAATTGACAAAATAAGATTAATGCTTATGAAGAAATATAAAATCTCATCCCTTCCCCAATATCGCGCCACACCCCTACCCCTTAATTCCCTGGTTGAACTTGATGGACATATGTCTTTTTTCGACCGTACTAACTATGTAACTATGTAACATAACATGGGGGGGGGGGGGTCTCCTGGCTGTTCACACAGGTGTGTCATTGCTGTACATTGACCATGCATTGCTTCTGTGGTATTGCAAAGGCAAAGACAAATGCTTCCAGCCATCCATTGCACTAATGGATTGGTCATCAGCTGGCTGTCTATGTCCCGCATCAATATAGACCAAAGTACAGAGGGTTAGGCTATGCTATTGTGCACCTACCTGATGCATCAGAAGGTGCGAGGCCCTTGCTAAATTCTGTGCACAGACTTTGAGATCTATACTTTAGACTGTATCTAAACCTGCTCCAACATGGACTGACATTCTGGCCTACTTTCAGCCGATGCGACTTGTCTGTCGCTGAACAGTCGCTTTTTATGTATTCAGCACCTATGTATAATGTTGTAAAAATGCTCTAGAAGCTAAAGTCGCAGAAATGTCACACATATTTGGCCTGCAACTTTCTGTGCGACAAATTCAGACAGGAAAAATCAGTATAAATCCTTAGAAAATTATCCCCCAGTGTCTCCATCTGCTGGCGGTATTGAATAAGCATTGCTGCACTGATGGGGTATGCATTAGACGAAAAAAAAGAAGAAAAAGAAGAATAATACGCCCAGAAAAGAGGCGAAAAGGAGAAAAACGTAAAAAAACTTGAAAAAAAAGTAAGAGGAAGAGAAGGGAAAAAAAGGTGGAAATGGGTTTAAAAGTGATTTCGGCGGAGAAATATATATATATATATATATATATATATATATATATATATACGCGCACACACACACATATATATAAACGTATTCTCCGTTGAGATATTGCAGCCGCTGCTGTGTCCAGGCCCAGGAGCCTTAGCACTGTGCTGTGATGTCACTCAATACCACTGACATCACTAGGTGTAAACAACATCTCTCCTTTGCTGTGTATGTGACTATGGAGCTGTTTGGTGATGTCGTCTATTATGGCCTTCATAGAAGCAACAGGAGATTGTTGCATCCATCTAGAACCCTCAGAACTACAGTGCTATGATGTCACTCACTTCCACAGGCCTTGCAGAGTGTAAACAACAACAACCCAGCTTTGTTGTGTATGTAACCATAGGGATTTGTGATGTCACCTAGAACCTTCACAGCAGCGACAGCTTTATGAGGAGCATCAGCACTGCTCTGCCTGAGCAGAACCATCACCGCCATAGGTTGTCAAATAACCCGGGTTTAACCCACACAGGTAAGTCCAATGGGGTGCAGGCATGTCCTCTATGCTTACAGCTTCCCGTGGGTGTTGGTTTGATACCGTTTGGGGACAGCCAAGGAGGCATCTGCAGGCAACAAAGGTAGGTGTGTGCTTGTGTGTGTGTTTCCTATGCAGATCCTAAGCCCAGTGTCACATGCAAGTAGGAGGAGTAAGAAGGGTTCCTGGCAAATCCGGGTTATGGATTGCATTTAAAAAGGCCCCGTGGGAGTGCAATGGGCCCCTGTCTTGCTGCTTAGCAATAATGGTATGGGTTTAGGTTCTGCTGTGTGTACTGGTGGTTGACTGCCCCCCAGCCCAGAGTGTGCATGGAAAATTGTCTGGCAGCCTCCCTGACAGCAAGCAGTGATAGTGCCCATGAAGGGCACCTTGTTGGGCCCGCCCCTTTCACGGTTATCGCTTCTCGGCCTTTTGGCTAAGATCAAGTGTAGTATCTGTTCTTATCAGTTTAATATCTGATACGTCCCCTATCTGGGGACCATATATTAAATGGATTTTTGAGAACGGGGGCCGATTTCGAAGCTTGCTTCCGTCGCCCTATGCATTGACCCGATATGGCAGTATCTTCGGGTACAGTGCACCACCCCCTTACAGGGTTAAAAAGAAAGATTCCTACTTTCATTGCTACCTGCTTGCTGGCTAGCCAGCTAGCCAGCCCTGTGGGCCTTGCTGCTGCTGCAGCCAAAAAACAAAAGGTGGTGCTGCTGCTGCTTCTGCTGCTTCTGCTTCTGCTTGTGTCTGGCCGCTGTTGGAGCGTCCAGGCACAGGACTTCTGCTGCTGCTGACTAAATGGCCTCCTTAATTGGATCATTTGAGTAGCCAGCACACCTGTGCAGGTAGGGCATGACATGATAGGCAGCTGCCTTGATAGCGGGTGGGTGCTGAATGTTCCTAATTGACAAAATAAGATTAATGCTTATGAAGAAATATAAAATCTCATCCCTTCCCCAATATCGCGCCACACCCCTACCCCTTAATTCCCTGGTTGAACTTGATGGACATATGTCTTTTTTCGACCGTACTAACTATGTAACTATGTAACATAACATGGGGGGGGGGGGGGGGGGGTCTCCTGGCTGTTCACACAGGTGTGTCATTGCTGTACATTGACCATGCATTGCTTCTGTGGTATTGCAAAGGCAAAGACAAATGCTTCCAGCCATCCATTGCACTAATGGATTGGTCATCAGCTGGCTGTCTATGTCCCGCATCAATATAGACCAAAGTACAGAGGGTTAGGCTATGCTATTGTGCACCTACCTGATGCATCAGAAGGTGCGAGGCCCTTGCTAAATTCTGTGCACAGACTTTGAGATCTATACTTTAGACTGTATCTAAACCTGCTCCAACATGGACTGACATTCTGGCCTACTTTCAGCCGATGCGACTTGTCTGTCGCTGAACAGTCGCTTTTTATGTATTCAGCACCTATGTATAATGTTGTAAAAATGCTCTAGAAGCTAAAGTCGCAGAAATGTCACACATATTTGGCCTGCAACTTTCTGTGCGACAAATTCAGACAGGAAAAATCAGTATAAATCCTTAGAAAATTATCCCCCAGTGTCTCCATCTGCTGGCGGTATTGAATAAGCATTGCTGCACTGATGGGGTATGCATTAGACGAAAAAAAAGAAGAAAAAGAAGAATAATACGCCCAGAAAAGAGGCGAAAAGGAGAAAAACGTAAAAAAACTTGAAAAAAAAGTAAGAGGAAGAGAAGGGAAAAAAAGGTGGAAATGGGTTTAAAAGTGATTTCGGCGGAGAAATATATATATATATATATATATATATATATATATATATATACGCGCACACACACACATATATATAAACGTATTCTCCGTTGAGATATTGCAGCCGCTGCTGTGTCCAGGCCCAGGAGCCTTAGCACTGTGCTGTGATGTCACTCAATACCACTGACATCACTAGGTGTAAACAACATCTCTCCTTTGCTGTGTATGTGACTATGGAGCTGTTTGGTGATGTCGTCTATTATGGCCTTCATAGAAGCAACAGGAGATTGTTGCATCCATCTAGAACCCTCAGAACTACAATGCTATGATGTCACTCACTTCCACAGGCCTTGCAGAGTGTAAACAACAACAACCCAGCTTTGTTGTGTATGTAACCATAGGGATTTGTGATGTCACCTAGAACCTTCACAGCAGCGACAGCTTTATGAGGAGCATCAGCACTGCTCTGCCTGAGCAGAACCATCACCGCCATAGGTTGTCAAATAACCCGGGTTTAACCCACACAGGTAAGTCCAATGGGGTGCAGGCATGTCCTCTATGCTTACAGCTTCCCGTGGGTGTTGGTTTGATACCGTTTGGGGACAGCCAAGGAGGCATCTGCAGGCAACAAAGGTAGGTGTGTGCTTGTGTGTGTGTTTCCTATGCAGATCCTAAGCCCAGTGTCACATGCAAGTAGGAGGAGTAAGAAGGGTTCCTGGCAAATCCGGGTTATGGATTGCATTTAAAAAGGCCCCGTGGGAGTGCAATGGGCCCCTGTCTTGCTGCTTAGCAATAATGGTATGGGTTTAGGTTCTGCTGTGTGTACTGGTGGTTGACTGCCCCCCAGCCCAGAGTGTGCATGGAAAATTGTCTGGCAGCCTCCCTGACAGCAAGCAGTGATAGTGCCCATGAAGGGCACCTTGTTGGGCCCGCCCCTTTCACGGTTATCGCTTCTCGGCCTTTTGGCTAAGATCAAGTGTAGTATCTGTTCTTATCAGTTTAATATCTGATACGTCCCCTATCTGGGGACCATATATTAAATGGATTTTTGAGAACGGGGGCCGATTTCGAAGCTTGCTTCCGTCGCCCTATGCATTGACCCGATATGGCAGTATCTTCGGGTACAGTGCACCACCCCCTTACAGGGTTAAAAAGAAAGATTCCTACTTTCATTGCTACCTGCTTGCTGGCTAGCCAGCTAGCCAGCCCTGTGGGCCTTGCTGCTGCTGCAGCCAAAAAACAAAAGGTGGTGCTGCTGCTGCTTCTGCTGCTTCTGCTTCTGCTTGTGTCTGGCCGCTGTTGGAGCGTCCAGGCACAGGACTTCTGCTGCTGCTGACTAAATGGCCTCCTTAATTGGATCATTTGAGTAGCCAGCACACCTGTGCAGGTAGGGCATGACATGATAGGCAGCTGCCTTGATAGCGGGTGGGTGCTGAATGTTCCTAATTGACAAAATAAGATTAATGCTTATGAAGAAATATAAAATCTCATCCCTTCCCCAATATCGCGCCACACCCCTACCCCTTAATTCCCTGGTTGAACTTGATGGACATATGTCTTTTTTCGACCGTACTAACTATGTAACTATGTAACATAACATGGGGGGGGGGGGGGGGGGGTCTCCTGGCTGTTCACACAGGTGTGTCATTGCTGTACATTGACCATGCATTGCTTCTGTGGTATTGCAAAGGCAAAGACAAATGCTTCCAGCCATCCATTGCACTAATGGATTGGTCATCAGCTGGCTGTCTATGTCCCGCATCAATATAGACCAAAGTACAGAGGGTTAGGCTATGCTATTGTGCACCTACCTGATGCATCAGAAGGTGCGAGGCCCTTGCTAAATTCTGTGCACAGACTTTGAGATCTATACTTTAGACTGTATCTAAACCTGCTCCAACATGGACTGACATTCTGGCCTACTTTCAGCCGATGCGACTTGTCTGTCGCTGAACAGTCGCTTTTTATGTATTCAGCACCTATGTATAATGTTGTAAAAATGCTCTAGAAGCTAAAGTCGCAGAAATGTCACACATATTTGGCCTGCAACTTTCTGTGCGACAAATTCAGACAGGAAAAATCAGTATAAATCCTTAGAAAATTATCCCCCAGTGTCTCCATCTGCTGGCGGTATTGAATAAGCATTGCTGCACTGATGGGGTATGCATTAGACGAAAAAAAAGAAGAAAAAGAAGAATAATACGCCCAGAAAAGAGGCGAAAAGGAGAAAAACGTAAAAAAACGTGAAAAAAAAGTAAGAGGAAGAGAAGGGAAAAAAAGGTGGAAATGGGTTTAAAAGTGATTTCGGCGGAGAAATATATATATATATATATATATATACGCGCACACACACACATATATATAAACGTATTCTCCGTTGAGATATTGCAGCCGCTGCTGTGTCCAGGCCCAGGAGCCTTAGCACTGTGCTGTGATGTCACTCAATACCACTGACATCACTAGGTGTAAACAACATCTCTCCTTTGCTGTGTATGTGACTATGGAGCTGTTTGGTGATGTCGTCTATTATGGCCTTCATAGAAGCAACAGGAGATTGTTGCATCCATCTAGAACCCTCAGAACTACAGTGCTATGATGTCACTCACTTCCACAGGCCTTGCAGAGTGTAAACAACAACAACCCAGCTTTGTTGTGTATGTAACCATAGGGATTTGTGATGTCACCTAGAACCTTCACAGCAGCGACAGCTTTATGAGGAGCATCAGCACTGCTCTGCCTGAGCAGAACCATCACCGCCATAGGTTGTCAAATAACCCGGGTTTAACCCACACAGGTAAGTCCAATGGGGTGCAGGCATGTCCTCTATGCTTACAGCTTCCCGTGGGTGTTGGTTTGATACCGTTTGGGGACAGCCAAGGAGGCATCTGCAGGCAACAAAGGTAGGTGTGTGCTTGTGTGTGTGTTTCCTATGCAGATCCTAAGCCCAGTGTCACATGCAAGTAGGAGGAGTAAGAAGGGTTCCTGGCAAATCCGGGTTATGGATTGCATTTAAAAAGGCCCCGTGGGAGTGCAATGGGCCCCTGTCTTGCTGCTTAGCAATAATGGTATGGGTTTAGGTTCTGCTGTGTGTACTGGTGGTTGACTGCCCCCCAGCCCAGAGTGTGCATGGAAAATTGTCTGGCAGCCTCCCTGACAGCAAGCAGTGATAGTGCCCATGAAGGGCACCTTGTTGGGCCCGCCCCTTTCACGGTTATCGCTTCTCGGCCTTTTGGCTAAGATCAAGTGTAGTATCTGTTCTTATCAGTTTAATATCTGATACGTCCCCTATCTGGGGACCATATATTAAATGGATTTTTGAGAACGGGGGCCGATTTCGAAGCTTGCTTCCGTCGCCCTATGCATTGACCCGATATGGCAGTATCTTCGGGTACAGTGCACCACCCCCTTACAGGGTTAAAAAGAAAGATTCCTACTTTCATTGCTACCTGCTTGCTGGCTAGCCAGCTAGCCAGCCCTGTGGGCCTTGCTGCTGCTGCAGCCAAAAAACAAAAGGTGGTGCTGCTGCTGCTTCTGCTGCTTCTGCTTCTGCTTGTGTCTGGCCGCTGTTGGAGCGTCCAGGCACAGGACTTCTGCTGCTGCTGACTAAATGGCCTCCTTAATTGGATCATTTGAGTAGCCAGCACACCTGTGCAGGTAGGGCATGACATGATAGGCAGCTGCCTTGATAGCGGGTGGGTGCTGAATGTTCCTAATTGACAAAATAAGATTAATGCTTATGAAGAAATATAAAATCTCATCCCTTCCCCAATATCGCGCCACACCCCTACCCCTTAATTCCCTGGTTGAACTTGATGGACATATGTCTTTTTTCGACCGTACTAACTATGTAACTATGTAACATAACATGGGGGGGGGGGGGTCTCCTGGCTGTTCACACAGGTGTGTCATTGCTGTACATTGACCATGCATTGCTTCTGTGGTATTGCAAAGGCAAAGACAAATGCTTCCAGCCATCCATTGCACTAATGGATTGGTCATCAGCTGGCTGTCTATGTCCCGCATCAATATAGACCAAAGTACAGAGGGTTAGGCTATGCTATTGTGCACCTACCTGATGCATCAGAAGGTGCGAGGCCCTTGCTAAATTCTGTGCACAGACTTTGAGATCTATACTTTAGACTGTATCTAAACCTGCTCCAACATGGACTGACATTCTGGCCTACTTTCAGCCGATGCGACTTGTCTGTCGCTGAACAGTCGCTTTTTATGTATTCAGCACCTATGTATAATGTAAAAATGCTCTAGAAGCTAAAGTCGCAGAAATGTCACACATATTTGGCCTGCAACTTTCTGTGCGACAAATTCAGACAGGAAAAATCAGTATAAATCCTTAGAAAATTATCCCCCAGTGTCTCCATCTGCTGGCGGTATTGAATAAGCATTGCTGCACTGATGGGGTATGCATTAGACGAAAAAAAAGAAGAAAAAGAAGAATAATACGCCCAGAAAAGAGGCGAAAAGGAGAAAAACGTAAAAAAAACGTGAAAAAAAAGTAAGAGGAAGAGAAGGGAAAAAAAGGTGGAAATGGGTTTAAAAGTGATTTCGGCGGAGAAATATATATATATATATATATATATATATATATATATATATATATATATACGCACACACACACATATATATAAACGTATTCTCCGTTGAGATATTGCAGCCGCTGCTGTGTCCAGGCCCAGGAGCCTTAGCACTGTGCTGTGATGTCACTCAATACCACTGACATCACTAGGTGTAAACAACATCTCTCCTTTGCTGTGTATGTGACTATGGAGCTGTTTGGTGATGTCGTCTATTATGGCCTTCATAGAAGCAACAGGAGATTGTTGCATCCATCTAGAACCCTCAGAACTACAGTGCTATGATGTCACTCACTTCCACAGGCCTTGCAGAGTGTAAACAACAACAACCCAGCTTTGTTGTGTATGTAACCATAGGGATTTGTGATGTCACCTAGAACCTTCACAGCAGCGACAGCTTTATGAGGAGCATCAGCACTGCTCTGCCTGAGCAGAACCATCACCGCCATAGGTTGTCAAATAACCCGGGTTTAACCCACACAGGTAAGTCCAATGGGGTGCAGGCATGTCCTCTATGCTTACAGCTTCCCGTGGGTGTTGGTTTGATACCGTTTGGGGACAGCCAAGGAGGCATCTGCAGGCAACAAAGGTAGGTGTGTGCTTGTGTGTGTGTTTCCTATGCAGATCCTAAGCCCAGTGTCACATGCAAGTAGGAGGAGTAAGAAGGGTTCCTGGCAAATCCGGGTTATGGATTGCATTTAAAAAGGCCCCGTGGGAGTGCAATGGGCCCCTGTCTTGCTGCTTAGCAATAATGGTATGGGTTTAGGTTCTGCTGTGTGTACTGGTGGTTGACTGCCCCCCAGCCCAGAGTGTGCATGGAAAATTGTCTGGCAGCCTCCCTGACAGCAAGCAGTGATAGTGCCCATGAAGGGCACCTTGTTGGGCCCGCCCCTTTCACGGTTATCGCTTCTCGGCCTTTTGGCTAAGATCAAGTGTAGTATCTGTTCTTATCAGTTTAATATCTGATACGTCCCCTATCTGGGGACCATATATTAAATGGATTTTTGAGAACGGGGGCCGATTTCGAAGCTTGCTTCCGTCGCCCTATGCATTGACCCGATATGGCAGTATCTTCGGGTACATTGCACCACCCCCTTACAGGGTTAAAAAGAAAGATTCCTACTTTCATTGCTACCTGCTTGCTGGCTAGCCAGCTAGCCAGCCCTGTGGGCCTTGCTGCTGCTGCAGCCAAAAAACAAAAGGTGGTGCTGCTGCTGCTTCTGCTGCTTCTGCTTCTGCTTGTGTCTGGCCGCTGTTGGAGCGTCCAGGCACAGGACTTCTGCTGCTGCTGACTAAATGGCCTCCTTAATTGGATCATTTGAGTAGCCAGCACACCTGTGCAGGTAGGGCATGACATGATAGGCAGCTGCCTTGATAGCGGGTGGGTGCTGAATGTTCCTAATTGACAAAATAAGATTAATGCTTATGAAGAAATATAAAATCTCATCCCTTCCCCAATATCGCGCCACACCCCTACCCCTTAATTCCCTGGTTGAACTTGATGGACATATGTCTTTTTTCGACCGTACTAACTATGTAACTATGTAACATAACATGGGGGGGGGTCTCCTGGCTGTTCACACAGGTGTGTCATTGCTGTACATTGACCATGCATTGCTTCTGTGGTATTGCAAAGGCAAAGACAAATGCTTCCAGCCATCCATTGCACTAATGGATTGGTCATCAGCTGGCTGTCTATGTCCCGCATCAATATAGACCAAAGTACAGAGGGTTAGGCTATGCTATTGTGCACCTACCTGATGCATCAGAAGGTGCGAGGCCCTTGCTAAATTCTGTGCACAGACTTTGAGATCTATACTTTAGACTGTATCTAAACCTGCTCCAACATGGACTGACATTCTGGCCTACTTTCAGCCGATGCGACTTGTCTGTCGCTGAACAGTCGCTTTTTATGTATTCAGCACCTATGTATAATGTTGTAAAAATGCTCTAGAAGCTAAAGTCGCAGAAATGTCACACATATTTGGCCTGCAACTTTCTGTGCGACAAATTCAGACAGGAAAAATCAGTATAAATCCTTAGAAAATTATCCCCCAGTGTCTCCATCTGCTGGCGGTATTGAATAAGCATTGCTGCACTGATGGGGTATGCATTAGACGAAAAAAAAGAAGAAAAAGAAGAATAATACGCCCAGAAAAGAGGCGAAAAGGAGAAAAACGTAAAAAAACGTGAAAAAAAAGTAAGAGGAAGAGAAGGGAAAAAAAGGTGGAAATGGGTTTAAAAGTGATTTCGGCGGAGAAATATATATATATATATATATATATATATATATATATATATATATATATATATACGCGCACACACACACATATATATAAACGTATTCTCCGTTGAGATATTGCAGCCGCTGCTGTGTCCAGGCCCAGGAGCCTTAGCACTGTGCTGTGATGTCACTCAATACCACTGACATCACTAGGTGTAAACAACATCTCTCCTTTGCTGTGTATGTGACTATGGAGCTGTTTGGTGATGTCGTCTATTATGGCCTTCATAGAAGCAACAGGAGATTGTTGCATCCATCTAGAACCCTCAGAACTACAGTGCTATGATGTCACTCACTTCCACAGGCCTTGCAGAGTGTAAACAACAACAACCCAGCTTTGTTGTGTATGTAACCATAGGGATTTGTGATGTCACCTAGAACCTTCACAGCAGCGACAGCTTTATGAGGAGCATCAGCACTGCTCTGCCTGAGCAGAACCATCACCGCCATAGGTTGTCAAATAACCCGGGTTTAACCCACACAGGTAAGTCCAATGGGGTGCAGGCATGTCCTCTATGCTTACAGCTTCCCGTGGGTGTTGGTTTGATACCGTTTGGGGACAGCCAAGGAGGCATCTGCAGGCAACAAAGGTAGGTGTGTGCTTGTGTGTGTGTTTCCTATGCAGATCCTAAGCCCAGTGTCACATGCAAGTAGGAGGAGTAAGAAGGGTTCCTGGCAAATCCGGGTTATGGATTGCATTTAAAAAGGCCCCGTGGGAGTGCAATGGGCCCCTGTCTTGCTGCTTAGCAATAATGGTATGGGTTTAGGTTCTGCTGTGTGTACTGGTGGTTGACTGCCCCCCAGCCCAGAGTGTGCATGGAAAATTGTCTGGCAGCCTCCCTGACAGCAAGCAGTGATAGTGCCCATGAAGGGCACCTTGTTGGGCCCGCCCCTTTCACGGTTATCGCTTCTCGGCCTTTTGGCTAAGATCAAGTGTAGTATCTGTTCTTATCAGTTTAATATCTGATACGTCCCCTATCTGGGGACCATATATTAAATGGATTTTTGAGAACGGGGGCCGATTTCGAAGCTTGCTTCCGTCGCCCTATGCATTGACCCGATATGGCAGTATCTTCGGGTACAGTGCACCACCCCCTTACAGGGTTAAAAAGAAAGATTCCTACTTTCATTGCTACCTGCTTGCTGGCTAGCCAGCTAGCCAGCCCTGTGGGCCTTGCTGCTGCTGCAGCCAAGAAACAAAAGGTGGTGCTTCTGCTGCTTCTGCTTCTGCTTGTGTCTGGCTGCTGTTGGAGCGTCCAGGCACAGGACTTCTGCTGCTGCTGACTAAATGGCCTCCTTAATTGGATCATTTGAGTAGCCAGCACACCTGTGCAGGTAGGGCATTACATGATAGGCAGCTGCCTTGATAGCGGGTGGGTGCTGAATGTTCCTAATTGACAAAATAAGATTAATGCTTATGAAGAAATATAAAATCTCATCCCTTCCCCAATATCGCGCCACACCCCTACCCCTTAATTCCCTGGTTGAACTTGATGGACATATGTCTTTTTTCGACCGTACTAACTATATAACTATGTAACATAACATGGGGGGGGGGGGGGGGTCTCCTGGCTGTTCACACAGGTGTGTCATTGCTGTACATTGACCATGCATTGCTTCTGTGGTATTGCAAAGGCAAAGACAAATGCTTCCAGCCATCCATTGCACTAATGGATTGGTCATCAGCTGGCTGTCTATGTCCCGCATCAATATAGACCAAAGTACAGAGGGTTAGGCTATGCTATTGTGCACCTACCTGATGCATCAGAAGGTGCGAGGCCCTTGCTAAATTCTGTGCACAGACTTTGAGATCTATACTTTAGACTGTATCTAAACCTGCTCCAACATGGACTGACATTCTGGCCTACTTTCAGCCGATGCGACTTGTCTGTCGCTGAACAGTCGCTTTTTATGTATTCAGCACCTATGTATAATGTTGTAAAAATGCTCTAGAAGCTAAAGTCGCAGAAATGTCACACATATTTGGCCTGCAACTTTCTGTGCGACAAATTCAGACAGGAAAAATCAGTATAAATCCTTAGAAAATTATCCCCCAGTGTCTCCATCTGCTGGCGGTATTGAATAAGCATTGCTGCACTGATGGGGTATGCATTAGACGAAAAAAAAGAAGAAAAAGAAGAATAATACGCCCAGAAAAGAGGCGAAAAGGAGAAAAACGTAAAAAAACGTGAAAAAAAAGTAAGAGGAAGAGAAGGGAAAAAAAGGTGGAAATGGGTTTAAAAGTGATTTCGGCGGAGAAATATATATATATATATATATATATATATATATATATATATATACGCGCACACACACACATATATATAAACGTATTCTCCGTTGAGATATTGCAGCCGCTGCTGTGTCCAGGCCCAGGAGCCTTAGCACTGTGCTGTGATGTCACTCAATACCACTGACATCACTAGGTGTAAACAACATCTCTCCTTTGCTGTGTATGTGACTATGGAGCTGTTTGGTGATGTCGTCTATTATGGCCTTCATAGAAGCAACAGGAGATTGTTGCATCCATCTAGAACCCTCAGAACTACAGTGCTATGATGTCACTCACTTCCACAGGCCTTGCAGAGTGTAAACAACAACAACCCAGCTTTGTTGTGTATGTAACCATAGGGATTTGTGATGTCACCTAGAACCTTCACAGCAGCGACAGCTTTATGAGGAGCATCAGCACTGCTCTGCCTGAGCAGAACCATCACCGCCATAGGTTGTCAAATAACCCGGGTTTAACCCACACAGGTAAGTCCAATGGGGTGCAGGCATGTCCTCTATGCTTACAGCTTCCCGTGGGTGTTGGTTTGATACCGTTTGGGGACAGCCAAGGAGGCATCTGCAGGCAACAAAGGTAGGTGTGTGCTTGTGTGTGTGTTTCCTATGCAGATCCTAAGCCCAGTGTCACATGCAAGTAGGAGGAGTAAGAAGGGTTCCTGGCAAATCCGGGTTATAGATTGCATTTAAAAAGGCCCCGTGGGAGTGCAATGGGCCCCTGTCTTGCTGCTTAGCAATAATGGTATGGGTTTAGGTTCTGCTGTGTGTACTGGTGGTTGACTGCCCCCCAGCCCAGAGTGTGCATGGAAAATTGTCTGGCAGCCTCCCTGACAGCAAGCAGTGATAGTGCCCATGAAGGGCACCTTGTTGGGCCCGCCCCTTTCACGGTTATCGCTTCTCGGCCTTTTGGCTAAGATCAAGTGTAGTATCTGTTCTTATCAGTTTAATATCTGATACGTCCCCTATCTGGGGACCATATATTAAATGGATTTTTGAGAACGGGGGCCGATTTCGAAGCTTGCTTCCGTCGCCCTATGCATTGACCCGATATGGCAGTATCTTCGGGTACAGTGCACCACCCCCTTACAGGGTTAAAAAGAAAGATTCCTACTTTCATTGCTACCTGCTTGCTGGCTAGCCAGCTAGCCAGCCCTGTGGGCCTTGCTGCTGCTGCAGCCAAAAAACAAAAGGTGGTGCTGCTGCTGCTTCTGCTGCTTCTGCTTCTGCTTGTGTCTGGCCGCTGTTGGAGCGTCCAGGCACAGGACTTCTGCTGCTGCTGACTAAATGGCCTCCTTAATTGGATCATTTGAGTAGCCAGCACACCTGTGCAGGTAGGGCATGACATGATAGGCAGCTGCCTTGATAGCGGGTGGGTGCTGAATGTTCCTAATTGACAAAATAAGATTAATGCTTATGAAGAAATATAAAATCTCATCCCTTCCCCAATATCGCGCCACACCCCTACCCCTTAATTCCCTGGTTGAACTTGATGGACATATGTCTTTTTTCGACCGTACTAACTATGTAACTATGTAACATAACATGGGGGGGGGGGGGTCTCCTGGCTGTTCACACAGGTGTGTCATTGCTGTACATTGACCATGCATTGCTTCTGTGGTATTGCAAAGGCAAAGACAAATGCTTCCAGCCATCCATTGCACTAATGGATTGGTCATCAGCTGGCTGTCTATGTCCCGCATCAATATAGACCAAAGTACAGAGGGTTAGGCTATGCTATTGTGCACCTACCTGATGCATCAGAAGGTGCGAGGCCCTTGCTAAATTCTGTGCACAGACTTTGAGATCTATACTTTAGACTGTATCTAAACCTGCTCCAACATGGACTGACATTCTGGCCTACTTTCAGCCGATGCGACTTGTCTGTCGCTGAACAGTCGCTTTTTATGTATTCAGCACCTATGTATAATGTTGTAAAAATGCTCTAGAAGCTAAAGTCGCAGAAATGTCACACATATTTGGCCTGCAACTTTCTGTGCGACAAATTCAGACAGGAAAAATCTGTATAAATCCTTAGAAAATTATCCCCCAGTGTCTCCATCTGCTGGCGGTATTGAATAAGCATTGCTGCACTGATGGGGTATGCATTAGACGAAAAAAAAGAAGAAAAAGAAGAATAATACGCCCAGAAAAGAGGCGAAAAGGAGAAAAACGTAAAAAAAACGTGAAAAAAAAGTAAGAGGAAGAGAAGGGAAAAAAAGGTGGAAATGGGTTTAAAAGTGATTTCGGCGGAGAAATATATATATATATATATATATATATATATATATATATATATACGCGCACACACACACATATATATAAACGTATTCTCCGTTGAGATATTGCAGCCGCTGCTGTGTCCAGGCCCAGGAGCCTTAGCACTGTGCTGTGATGTCACTCAATACCACTGACATCACTAGGTGTAAACAACATCTCTCCTTTGCTGTGTATGTGACTATGGAGCTGTTTGGTGATGTCGTCTATTATGGCCTTCATAGAAGCAACAGGAGATTGTTGCATCCATCTAGAACCCTCAGAACTACAGTGCTATGATGTCACTCACTTCCACAGGCCTTGCAGAGTGTAAACAACAACAACCCAGCTTTGTTGTGTATGTAACCATAGGGATTTGTGATGTCACCTAGAACCTTCACAGCAGCGACAGCTTTATGAGGAGCATCAGCACTGCTCTGCCTGAGCAGAACCATCACCGCCATAGGTTGTCAAATAACCCGGGTTTAACCCACACAGGTAAGTCCAATGGGGTGCAGGCATGTCCTCTATGCTTACAGCTTCCCGTGGGTGTTGGTTTGATACCGTTTGGGGACAGCCAAGGAGGCATCTGCAGGCAACAAAGGTAGGTGTGTGCTTGTGTGTGTGTTTCCTATGCAGATCCTAAGCCCAGTGTCACATGCAAGTAGGAGGAGTAAGAAGGGTTCCTGGCAAATCCGGGTTATGGATTGCATTTAAAAAGGCCCCGTGGGAGTGCAATGGGCCCCTGTCTTGCTGCTTAGCAATAATGGTATGGGTTTAGGTTCTGCTGTGTGTACTGGTGGTTGACTGCCCCCCAGCCCAGAGTGTGCATGGAAAATTGTCTGGCAGCCTCCCTGACAGCAAGCAGTGATAGTGCCCATGAAGGGCACCTTGTTGGGCCCGCCCCTTTCACGGTTATCGCTTCTCGGCCTTTTGGCTAAGATCAAGTGTAGTATCTGTTCTTATCAGTTTAATATCTGATACGTCCCCTATCTGGGGACCATATATTAAATGGATTTTTGAGAACGGGGGCCGATTTCGAAGCTTGCTTCCGTCGCTCTATGCATTGACCCGATATGGCAGTATCTTCGGGTACAGTGCACCACCCCCTTACAGGGTTAAAAAGAAAGATTCCTACTTTCATTGCTACCTGCTTGCTGGCTAGCCAGCTAGCCAGCCCTGTGGGCCTTGCTGCTGCTGCAGCCAAAAAACAAAAGGTGGTGCTGCTGCTGCTTCTGCTGCTTCTGCTTCTGCTTGTGTCTGGCCGCTGTTGGAGCGTCCAGGCACAGGACTTCTGCTGCTGCTGACTAAATGGCCTCCTTAATTGGATCATTTGAGTAGCCAGCACACCTGTGCAGGTAGGGCATGACATGATAGGCAGCTGCCTTGATAGCGGGTGGGTGCTGAATGTTCCTAATTGACAAAATAAGATTAATGCTTATGAAGAAATATAAAATCTCATCCCTTCCCCAATATCGCGCCACACCCCTACCCCTTAATTCCCTTGTTGAACTTGATGGACATATGTCTTTTTTCGACCGTACTAACTATGTAACTATGTAACATAACATGGGGGGGGGGGGGGGTCTCCTGGCTGTTCACACAGGTGTGTCATTGCTGTACATTGACCATGCATTGCTTCTGTGGTATTGCAAAGGCAAAGACAAATGCTTCCAGCCATCCATTGCACTAATGGATTGGTCATCAGCTGGCTGTCTATGTCCCGCATCAATATAGACCAAAGTACAGAGGGTTAGGCTATGCTATTGTGCACCTACCTGATGCATCAGAAGGTGTGAGGCCCTTGCTAAATTCTGTGCACAGACTTTGAGATCTATACTTTAGACTGTATCTAAACCTGCTCCAACATGGACTGACATTCTGGCCTACTTTCAGCCGATGCGACTTGTCTGTCGCTGAACAGTCGCTTTTTATGTATTCAGCACCTATGTATAATGTTGTAAAAATGCTCTAGAAGCTAAAGTCGCAGAAATGTCACACATATTTGGCCTGCAACTTTCTGTGCGACAAATTCAGACAGGAAAAATCAGTATAAATCCTTAGAAAATTATCCCCCAGTGTCTCCATCTGCTGGCGGTATTGAATAAGCATTGCTGCACTGATGGGGTATGCATTAGACGAAAAAAAAGAAGAAAAAGAAGAATAATACGCCCAGAAAAGAGGCGAAAAGGAGAAAAACGTAAAAAAAACGTGAAAAAAAAGTAAGAGGAAGAGAAGGGAAAAAAAGGTGGAAATGGGTTTAAAAGTGATTTCGGCGGAGAAATATATATATATATATATATATATATATATATATATATATATATATATATATATACGCGCACACACACACATATATATAAACGTATTCTCCGTTGAGATATTGCAGCCGCTGCTGTGTCCAGGCCCAGGAGCCTTAGCACTGTGCTGTGATGTCACTCAATACCACTGACATCACTAGGTGTAAACAACATCTCTCCTTTGCTGTGTATGTGACTATGGAGCTGTTTGGTGATGTCGTCTATTATGGCCTTCATAGAAGCAACAGGAGATTGTTGCATCCATCTAGAACCCTCAGAACTACAGTGCTATGATGTCACTCACTTCCACAGGCCTTGCAGAGTGTAAACAACAACAACCCAGCTTTGTTGTGTATGTAACCATAGGGATTTGTGATGTCACCTAGAACCTTCACAGCAGCGACAGCTTTATGAGGAGCATCAGCACTGCTCTGCCTGAGCAGAACCATCACCGCCATAGGTTGTCAAATAACCCGGGTTTAACCCACACAGGTAAGTCCAATGGGGTGCAGGCATGTCCTCTATGCTTACAGCTTCCCGTGGGTGTTGGTTTGATACCGTTTGGGGACAGCCAAGGAGGCATCTGCAGGCAACAAAGGTAGGTGTGTGCTTGTGTGTGTGTTTCCTATGCAGATCCTAAGCCCAGTGTCACATGCAAGTAGGAGGAGTAAGAAGGGTTCCTGGCAAATCCGGGTTATGGATTGCATTTAAAAAGGCCCCGTGGGAGTGCAATGGGCCCCTGTCTTGCTGCTTAGCAATAATGGTATGGGTTTAGGTTCTGCTGTGTGTACTGGTGGTTGACTGCCCCCCAGCCCAGAGTGTGCATGGAAAATTGTCTGGCAGCCTCCCTGACAGCAAGCAGTGATAGTGCCCATGAAGGGCACCTTGTTGGGCCCGCCCCTTTCACGGTTATCGCTTCTCGGCCTTTTGGCTAAGATCAAGTGTAGTATCTGTTCTTATCAGTTTAATATCTGATACGTCCCCTATCTGGGGACCATATATTAAATGGATTTTTGAGAACGGGGGCCGATTTCGAAGCTTGCTTCCGTCGCCCTATGCATTGACCCGATATGGCAGTATCTTCGGGTACAGTGCACCACCCCCTTACAGGGTTAAAAAGAAAGATTCCTACTTTCATTGCTACCTGCTTGCTGGCTAGCCAGCTAGCCAGCCCTGTGGGCCTTGCTGCTGCTGCAGCCAAGAAACAAAAGGTGGTGCTTCTGCTGCTTCTGCTTCTGCTTGTGTCTGGCTGCTGTTGGAGCGTCCAGGCACAGGACTTCTGCTGCTGCTGACTAAATGGCCTCCTTAATTGGATCATTTGAGTAGCCAGCACACCTGTGCAGGTAGGGCATTACATGATAGGCAGCTGCCTTGATAGCGGGTGGGTGCTGAATGTTCCTAATTGACAAAATAAGATTAATGCTTATGAAGAAATATAAAATCTCATCCCTTCCCCAATATCGCGCCACACCCCTACCCCTTAATTCCCTGGTTGAACTTGATGGACATATGTCTTTTTTCGACCGTACTAACTATATAACTATGTAACATAACATGGGGGGGGGGGGGGGGGGTCTCCTGGCTGTTCACACAGGTGTGTCATTGCTGTACATTGACCATGCATTGCTTCTGTGGTATTGCAAAGGCAAAGACAAATGCTTCCAGCCATCCATTGCACTAATGGATTGGTCATCAGCTGGCTGTCTATGTCCCGCATCAATATAGACCAAAGTACAGAGGGTTAGGCTATGCTATTGTGCACCTACCTGATGCATCAGAAGGTGCGAGGCCCTTGCTAAATTCTGTGCACAGACTTTGAGATCTATACTTTAGACTGTATCTAAACCTGCTCCAACATGGACTGACATTCTGGCCTACTTTCAGCCGATGCGACTTGTCTGTCGCTGAACAGTCGCTTTTTATGTATTCAGCACCTATGTATAATGTTGTAAAAATGCTCTAGAAGCTAAAGTCGCAGAAATGTCACACATATTTGGCCTGCAACTTTCTGTGCGACAAATTCAGACAGGAAAAATCAGTATAAATCCTTAGAAAATTATCCCCCAGTGTCTCCATCTGCTGGCGGTATTGAATAAGCATTGCTGCACTGATGGGGTATGCATTAGACGAAAAAAAAGAAGAAAAAGAAGAATAATACGCCCAGAAAAGAGGCGAAAAGGAGAAAAACGTAAAAAAACGTGAAAAAAAAGTAAGAGGAAGAGAAGGGAAAAAAAGGTGGAAATGGGTTTAAAAGTGATTTCGGCGGAGAATATATATATATATATATATATATATATATATATATATATATATATACGCGCACACACACACACATATATATAAACGTATTCTCCGTTGAGATATTGCAGCCGCTGCTGTGTCCAGGCCCAGGAGCCTTAGCACTGTGCTGTGATGTCACTCAATACCACTGACATCACTAGGTGTAAACAACATCTCTCCTTTGCTGTGTATGTGACTATGGAGCTGTTTGGTGATGTCGTCTATTATGGCCTTCATAGAAGCAACAGGAGATTGTTGCATCCATCTAGAACCCTCAGAACTACAGTGCTATGATGTCACTCACTTCCACAGGCCTTGCAGAGTGTAAACAACAACAACCCAGCTTTGTTGTGTATGTAACCATAGGGATTTGTGATGTCACCTAGAACCTTCACAGCAGCGACAGCTTTATGAGGAGCATCAGCACTGCTCTGCCTGAGCAGAACCATCACCGCCATAGGTTGTCAAATAACCCGGGTTTAACCCACACAGGTAAGTCCAATGGGGTGCAGGCATGTCCTCTATGCTTACAGCTTCCCGTGGGTGTTGGTTTGATACCGTTTGGGGACAGCCAAGGAGGCATCTGCAGGCAACAAAGGTAGGTGTGTGCTTGTGTGTGTGTTTCCTATGCAGATCCTAAGCCCAGTGTCACATGCAAGTAGGAGGAGTAAGAAGGGTTCCTGGCAAATCCGGGTTATGGATTGCATTTAAAAAGGCCCCGTGGGAGTGCAATGGGCCCCTGTCTTGCTGCTTAGCAATAATGGTATGGGTTTAGGTTCTGCTGTGTGTACTGGTGGTTGACTGCCCCCCAGCCCAGAGTGTGCATGGAAAATTGTCTGGCAGCCTCCCTGACAGCAAGCAGTGATAGTGCCCATGAAGGGCACCTTGTTGGGCCCGCCCCTTTCACGGTTATCGCTTCTCGGCCTTTTGGCTAAGATCAAGTGTAGTATCTGTTCTTATCAGTTTAATATCTGATACGTCCCCTATCTGGGGACCATATATTAAATGGATTTTTGAGAACGGGGGCCGATTTCGAAGCTTGCTTCCGTCGCCCTATGCATTGACCCGATATGGCAGTATCTTCGGGTACAGTGCACCACCCCCTTACAGGGTTAAAAAGAAAGATTCCTACTTTCATTGCTACCTGCTTGCTGGCTAGCCAGCTAGCCAGCCCTGTGGGCCTTGCTGCTGCTGCAGCCAAAAAACAAAAGGTGGTGCTGCTGCTGCTTCTGCTGCTTCTGCTTCTGCTTGTGTCTGGCCGCTGTTGGAGCGTCCAGGCACAGGACTTCTGCTGCTGCTGACTAAATGGCCTCCTTAATTGGATCATTTGAGTAGCCAGCACACCTGTGCAGGTAGGGCATGACATGATAGGCAGCTGCCTTGATAGCGGGTGGGTGCTGAATGTTCCTAATTGACAAAATAAGATTAATGCTTATGAAGAAATATAAAATCTCATCCCTTCCACAATATCGCGCCACACCCCTACCCCTTAATTCCCTGGTTGAACTTGATGGACATATGTCTTTTTTCGACCGTACTAACTATGTAACTATGTAACATAACATGGGGGGGGGGGGGGTCTCCTGGCTGTTCACACAGGTGTGTCATTGCTGTACATTGACCATGCATTGCTTCTGTGGTATTGCAAAGGCAAAGACAAATGCTTCCAGCCATCCATTGCACTAATGGATTGGTCATCAGCTGGCTGTCTATGTCCCGCATCAATATAGACCAAAGTACAGAGGGTTAGGCTATGCTATTGTGCACCTACCTGATGCATCAGAAGGTGCGAGGCCCTTGCTAAATTCTGTGCACAGACTTTGAGATCTATACTTTAGACTGTATCTAAACCTGCTCCAACATGGACTGACATTCTGGCCTACTTTCAGCCGATGCGACTTGTCTGTCGCTGAACAGTCACTTTTTATGTATTCAGCACCTATGTATAATGTTGTAAAAATGCTCTAGAAGCTAAAGTCGCAGAAATGTCACACATATTTGGCCTGCAACTTTCTGTGCGACAAATTCAGACAGGAAAAATCAGTATAAATCCTTAGAAAATTATCCCCCAGTGTCTCCATCTGCTGGCGGTATTGAATAAGCATTGCTGCACTGATGGGGTATGCATTAGACGAAAAAAAAGAAGAAAAAGAAGAATAATACGCCCAGAAAAGAGGCGAAAAGGAGAAAAACGTAAAAAAAACGTGAAAAAAAAGTAAGAGGAAGAGAATGGAAAAAAAGGTGGAAATGGGTTTAAAAGTGATTTCGGCGGAGAAATATATATATATATATATATATATATATATATACGCGCACACACACACATATATATAAACGTATTCTCCATTGAGATATTGCAGCCGCTGCTGTGTCCAGGCCCAGGAGCCTTAGCACTGTGCTGTGATGTCACTCAATACCACTGACATCACTAGGTGTAAACAACATCTCTCCTTTGCTGTGTATGTGACTATGGAGCTGTTTGGTGATGTCGTCTATTATGGCCTTCATAGAAGCAACAGGAGATTGTTGCATCCATCTAGAACCCTCAGAACTACAGTGCTATGATGTCACTCACTTCCACAGGCCTTGCAGAGTGTAAACAACAACAACCCAGCTTTGTTGTGTATGTAACCATAGGGATTTGTGATGTCACCTAGAACCTTCACAGCAGCGACAGCTTTATGAGGAGCATCAGCACTGCTCTGCCTGAGCAGAACCATCACCGCCATAGGTTGTCAAATAACCCGGGTTTAACCCACACAGGTAAGTCCAATGGGGTGCAGGCATGTCCTCTATGCTTACAGCTTCCCGTGGGTGTTGGTTTGATACCGTTTGGGGACAGCCAAGGAGGCATCTGCAGGCAACAAAGGTAGGTGTGTGCTTGTGTGTGTGTTTCCTATGCAGATCCTAAGCCCAGTGTCACATGCAAGTAGGAGGAGTAAGAAGGGTTCCTGGCAAATCCGGGTTATGGATTGCATTTAAAAAGGCCCCGTGGGAGTGCAATGGGCCCCTGTCTTGCTGCTTAGCAATAATGGTATGGGTTTAGGTTCTGCTGTGTGTACTGGTGGTTGACTGCCCCCCAGCCCAGAGTGTGCATGGACAATTGTCTGGCAGCCTCCCTGACAGCAAGCAGTGATAGTGCCCATGAAGGGCACCTTGTTGGGCCCGCCCCTTTCACGGTTATCGCTTCTCGGCCTTTTGGCTAAGATCAAGTGTAGTATCTGTTCTTATCAGTTTAATATCTGATACGTCCCCTATCTGGGGACCATATATTAAATGGATTTTTGAGAACGGGGGCCGATTTCGAAGCTTGCTTCCGTCGCCCTATGCATTGACCCGATATGGCAGTATCTTCGGGTACAGTGCACCACCCCCTTACAGGGTTAAAAAGAAAGATTCCTACTTTCATTGCTACCTGCTTGCTGGCTAGCCAGCTAGCCAGCCCTGTGGGCCTTGCTGCTGCTGCAGCCAAAAAACAAAAGGTGGTGCTGCTGCTGCTTCTGCTGCTTCTGCTTCTGCTTGTGTCTGGCCGCTGTTGGAGCGTCCAGGCACAGGACTTCTGCTGCTGCTGACTAAATGGCCTCCTTAATTGGATCATTTGAGTAGCCAGCACACCTGTGCAGGTAGGGCATGACATGATAGGCAGCTGCCTTGATAGCGGGTGGGTGCTGAATGTTCCTAATTGACAAAATAAGATTAATGCTTATGAAGAAATATAAAATCTCATCCCTTCCCCAATATCGCGCCACACCCCTACCCCTTAATTCCCTGGTTGAACTTGATGGACATATGTCTTTTTTCGACCGTACTAACTATGTAACTATGTAACATAACATGGGGGGGGGGGGGGTCTCCTGGCTGTTCACACAGGTGTGTCATTGCTGTACATTGACCATGCATTGCTTCTGTGGTATTGCAAAGGCAAAGACAAATGCTTCCAGCCATCCATTGCACTAATGGATTGGTCATCAGCTGGCTGTCTATGTCCCGCATCAATATAGACCAAAGTACAGAGGGTTAGGCTATGCTATTGTGCACCTACCTGATGCATCAGAAGGTGCGAGGCCCTTGCTAAATTCTGTGCACAGACTTTGAGATCTATACTTTAGACTGTATCTAAACCTGCTCCAACATGGACTGACATTCTGGCCTACTTTCAGCCGATGCGACTTGTCTGTCGCTGAACAGTCGCTTTTTATGTATTCAGCACCTATGTATAATGTTGTAAAAATGCTCTAGAAGCTAAAGTCGCAGAAATGTCACACATATTTGGCCTGCAACTTTCTGTGCGACAAATTCAGACAGGAAAAATCAGTATAAATCCTTAGAAAATTATCCCCCAGTGTCTCCATCTGCTGGCGGTATTGAATAAGCATTGCTGCACTGATGGGGTATGCATTAGACGAAAAAAAAGAAGAAAAAGAAGAATAATACGCCCAGAAAAGAGGCGAAAAGGAGAAAAACGTAAAAAAACGTGAAAAAAAAGTAAGAGGAAGAGAAGGGAAAAAAAGGTGGAAATGGGTTTAAAAGTGATTTCGGCGGAAAAAAAAAAAAAAAATATATATATATATATATATATATATATATATATATATATACGCGCACACACACACATATATATAAACGTATTCTCCGTTGAGATATTGCAGCCGCTGCTGTGTCCAGGCCCAGGAGCCTTAGCACTGTGCTGTGATGTCACTCAATACCACTGACATCACTAGGTGTAAACAACATCTCTCCTTTGCTGTGTATGTGACTATGGAGCTGTTTGGTGATGTCGTCTATTATGGCCTTCATAGAAGCAACAGGAGATTGTTGCATCCATCTAGAACCCTCAGAACTACAGTGCTATGATGTCACTCACTTCCACAGGCCTTGCAGAGTGTAAACAACAACAACCCAGCTTTGTTGTGTATGTAACCATAGGGATTTGTGATGTCACCTAGAACCTTCACAGCAGCGACAGCTTTATGAGGAGCATCAGCACTGCTCTGCCTGAGCAGAACCATCACCGCCATAGGTTGTCAAATAACCCGGGTTTAACCCACACAGGTAAGTCCAATGGGGTGCAGGCATGTCCTCTATGCTTACAGCTTCCCGTGGGTGTTGGTTTGATACCGTTTGGGGACAGCCAAGGAGGCATCTGCAGGCAACAAAGGTAGGTGTGTGCTTGTGTGTGTGTTTCCTATGCAGATCCTAAGCCCAGTGTCACATGCAAGTAGGAGGAGTAAGAAGGGTTCCTGGCAAATCCGGGTTATGGATTGCATTTAAAAAGGCCCCGTGGGAGTGCAATGGGCCCCTGTCTTGCTGCTTAGCAATAATGGTATGGGTTTAGGTTCTGCTGTGTGTACTGGTGGTTGACTGCCCCCCAGCCCAGAGTGTGCATGGAAAATTGTCTGGCAGCCTCCCTGACAGCAAGCAGTGATAGTGCCCATGAAGGGCACCTTGTTGGGCCCGCCCCTTTCACGGTTATCGCTTCTCGGCCTTTTGGCTAAGATCAAGTGTAGTATCTGTTCTTATCAGTTTAATATCTGATACGTCCCCTATCTGGGGACCATATATTAAATGGATTTTTGAGAACGGGGGCCGATTTCGAAGCTTGCTTCCGTCGCCCTATGCATTGACCCGATATGGCAGTATCTTCGGGTACAGTGCACCACCCCCTTACAGGGTTAAAAAGAAAGATTCCTACTTTCATTGCTACCTGCTTGCTGGCTAGCCAGCTAGCCAGCCCTGTGGGCCTTGCTGCTGCTGCAGCCAAAAAACAAAAGGTGGTGCTGCTGCTGCTTCTGCTGCTTCTGCTTCTGCTTGTGTCTGGCCGCTGTTGGAGCGTCCAGGCACAGGACTTCTGCTGCTGCTGACTAAATGGCCTCCTTAATTGGATCATTTGAGTAGCCAGCACACCTGTGCAGGTAGGGCATGACATGATAGGCAGCTGCCTTGATAGCGGGTGGGTGCTGAATGTTCCTAATTGACAAAATAAGATTAATGCTTATGAAGAAATATAAAATCTCATCCCTTCCCCAATATCGCGCCACACCCCTACCCCTTAATTCCCTGGTTGAACTTGATGGACATATGTCTTTTTTCGACCGTACTAACTATGTAACTATGTAACATAACATGGGGGGGGGGGGGGGTCTCCTGGCTGTTCACACAGGTGTGTCATTGCTGTACATTGACCATGCATTGCTTCTGTGGTATTGCAAAGGCAAAGACAAATGCTTCCAGCCATCCATTGCACTAATGGATTGGTCATCAGCTGGCTGTCTATGTCCCGCATCAATATAGACCAAAGTACAGAGGGTTAGGCTATGCTATTGTGCACCTACCTGATGCATCAGAAGGTGCGAGGCCCTTGCTAAATTCTGTGCACAGACTTTGAGATCTATACTTTAGACTGTATCTAAACCTGCTCCAACATGGACTGACATTCTAGCCTACTTTCAGCCGATGCGACTTGTCTGTCGCTGAACAGTCGCTTTTTATGTATTCAGCACCTATGTATAATGTTGTAAAAATGCTCTAGAAGCTAAAGTCGCAGAAATGTCACACATATTTGGCCTGCAACTTTCTGTGCGACAAATTCAGACAGGAAAAATCAGTATAAATCCTTAGAAAATTATCCCCCAGTGTCTCCATCTGCTGGCGGTATTGAATAAGCATTGCTGCACTGATGGGGTATGCATTAGACGAAAAAAAAGAAGAAAAAGAAGAATAATACGCCCAGAAAAGAGGCGAAAAGGAGAAAAACGTAAAAAAACGTGAAAAAAAAGTAAGAGGAAGAGAAGGGAAAAAAAGGTGGAAATGGGTTTAAAAGTGATTTCGGCGGAGAAATATATATATATATATATATATATATATATATATATATATATATATATACGCGCACACACACACATATATATAAACGTATTCTCCGTTGAGATATTGCAGCCGCTGCTGTGTCCAGGCCCAGGAGCCTTAGCACTGTGCTGTGATGTCACTCAATACCACTGACATCACTAGGTGTAAACAACATCTCTCCTTTGCTGTGTATGTGACTATGGAGCTGTTTGGTGATGTCGTCTATTATGGCCTTCATAGAAGCAACAGGAGATTGTTGCATCCATCTAGAACCCTCAGAACTACAGTGCTATGATGTCACTCACTTCCACAGGCCTTGCAGAGTGTAAACAACAACAACCCAGCTTTGTTGTGTATGTAACCATAGGGATTTGTGATGTCACCTAGAACCTTCACAGCAGCGACAGCTTTATGAGGAGCATCAGCACTGCTCTGCCTGAGCAGAACCATCACCGCCATAGGTTGTCAAATAACCCGGGTTTAACCCACACAGGTAAGTCCAATGGGGTGCAGGCATGTCCTCTATGCTTACAGCTTCCCGTGGGTGTTGGTTTGATACCGTTTGGGGACAGCCAAGGAGGCATCTGCAGGCAACAAAGGTAGGTGTGTGCTTGTGTGTGTGTTTCCTATGCAGATCCTAAGCCCAGTGTCACATGCAAGTAGGAGGAGTAAGAAGGGTTCCTGGCAAATCCGGGTTATGGATTGCATTTAAAAAGGCCCCGTGGGAGTGCAATGGGCCCCTGTCTTGCTGCTTAGCAATAATGGTATGGGTTTAGGTTCTGCTGTGTGTACTGGTGGTTGACTGCCCCCCAGCCCAGAGTGTGCATGGAAAATTGTCTGGCAGCCTCCCTGACAGCAAGCAGTGATAGTGCCCATGAAGGGCACCTTGTTGGGCCCGCCCCTTTCACGGTTATCGCTTCTCGGCCTTTTGGCTAAGATCAAGTGTAGTATTTGTTCTTATCAGTTTAATATCTGATACGTCCCCTATCTGGGGACCATATATTAAATGGATTTTTGAGAACGGGGGCCGATTTCGAAGCTTGCTTCCGTCGCCCTATGCATTGACCCGATATGGCAGTATCTTCGGGTACAGTGCACCACCCCCTTACAGGGTTAAAAAGAAAGATTCCTACTTTCATTGCTACCTGCTTGCTGGCTAGCCAGCTAGCCAGCCCTGTGGGCCTTGCTGCTGCTGCAGCCAAAAAACAAAAGGTGGTGCTGCTGCTGCTTCTGCTGCTTCTGCTTCTGCTTGTGTCTGGCCGCTGTTGGAGCGTCCAGGCACAGGACTTCTGCTGCTGCTGACTAAATGGCCTCCTTAATTGGATCATTTGAGTAGCCAGCACACCTGTGCAGGTAGGGCATGACATGATAGGCAGCTGCCTTGATAGCGGGTGGGTGCTGAATGTTCCTAATTGACAAAATAAGATTAATGCTTATGAAGAAATATAAAATCTCATCCCTTCCCCAATATCGCGCCACACCCCTACCCCTTAATTCCCTGGTTGAACTTGATGGACATATGTCTTTTTTCGACCGTACTAACTATGTAACTATGTAACATAACATGGGGGGGGGGGGGGGGGTCTCCTGGCTGTTCACACAGGTGTGTCATTGCTGTACATTGACCATGCATTGCTTCTGTGGTATTGCAAAGGCAAAGACAAATGCTTCCAGCCATCCATTGCACTAATGGATTGGTCATCAGCTGGCTGTCTATGTCCCGCATCAATATAGACCAAAGTACAGAGGGTTAGGCTATGCTATTGTGCACCTACCTGATGCATCAGAAGGTGCGAGGCCCTTGCTAAATTCTGTGCACAGACTTTGAGATCTATACTTTAGACTGTATCTAAACCTGCTCCAACATGGACTGACATTCTGGCCTACTTTCAGCCGATGCGACTTGTCTGTCGCTGAACAGTCGCTTTTTATGTATTCAGCACCTATGTATAATGTTGTAAAAATGCTCTAGAAGCTAAAGTCGCAGAAATGTCACACATATTTGGCCTGCAACTTTCTGTGCGACAAATTCAGACAGGAAAAATCAGTATAAATCCTTAGAAAATTATCCCCCAGTGTCTCCATCTGCTGGCGGTATTGAATAAGCATTGCTGCACTGATGGGGTATGCATTAGACGGAAAAAAAAGAAGAAAAAGAAGAATAATACGCCCAGAAAAGAGGCGAAAAGGAGAAAAACGTAAAAAAACGTGAAAAAAAAGTAAGAGGAAGAGAAGGGAAAAAAAGGTGGAAATGGGTTTAAAAGTGATTTCGGCGGAGAAATATATATATATATATATATATATATATATATATATATATATACGCACACACACACATATATATAAACGTATTCTCCGTTGAGATATTGCAGCCGCTGCTGTGTCCAGGCCCAGGAGCCTTAGCACTGTGCTGTGATGTCACTCAATACCACTGACATCACTAGGTGTAAACAACATCTCTCCTTTGCTGTGTATGTGACTATGGAGCTGTTTGGTGATGTCGTCTATTATGGCCTTCATAGAAGCAACAGGAGATTGTTGCATCCATCTAGAACCCTCAGAACTACAGTGCTATGATGTCACTCACTTCCACAGGCCTTGCAGAGTGTAAACAACAACAACCCAGCTTTGTTGTGTATGTAACCATAGGGATTTGTGATGTCACCTAGAACCTTCACAGCAGCGACAGCTTTATGAGGAGCATCAGCACTGCTCTGCCTGAGCAGAACCATCACCGCCATAGGTTGTCAAATAACCCGGGTTTAACCCACACAGGTAAGTCCAATGGGGTGCAGGCATGTCCTCTATGCTTACAGCTTCCCGTGGGTGTTGGTTTGATACCGTTTGGGGACAGCCAAGGAGGCATCTGCAGGCAACAAAGGTAGGTGTGTGCTTGTGTGTGTGTTTCCTATGCAGATCCTAAGCCCAGTGTCACATGCAAGTAGGAGGAGTAAGAAGGGTTCCTGGCAAATCCGGGTTATGGATTGCATTTAAAAAGGCCCCGTGGGAGTGCAATGGGCCCCTGTCTTGCTGCTTAGCAATAATGGTATGGGTTTAGGTTCTGCTGTGTGTACTGGTGGTTGACTGCCCCCCAGCCCAGAGTGTGCATGGAAAATTGTCTGGCAGCCTCCCTGACAGCAAGCAGTGATAGTGCCCATGAAGGGCACCTTGTTGGGCCCGCCCCTTTCACGGTTATCGCTTCTCGGCCTTTTGGCTAAGATCAAGTGTAGTATCTGTTCTTATCAGTTTAATATCTGATACGTCCCCTATCTGGGGACCATATATTAAATGGATTTTTGAGAACGGGGGCCGATTTCGAAGCTTGCTTCCGTCGCCCTATGCATTGACCCGATATGGCAGTATCTTCGGGTACAGTGCACCACCCCCTTACAGGGTTAAAAAGAAAGATTCCTACTTTCATTGCTACCTGCTTGCTGGCTAGCCAGCTAGCCAGCCCTGTGGGCCTTGCTGCTGCTGCAGCCAAAAAACAAAAGGTGGTGCTGCTGCTGCTTCTGCTGCTTCTGCTTCTGCTTGTGTCTGGCCGCTGTTGGAGCGTCCAGGCACAGGACTTCTGCTGCTGCTGACTAAATGGCCTCCTTAATTGGATCATTTGAGTAGCCAGCACACCTGTGCAGGTAGGGCATGACATGATAGGCAGCTGCCTTGATAGCGGGTGGGTGCTGAATGTTCCTAATTGACAAAATAAGATTAATGCTTATGAAGAAATATAAAATCTCATCCCTTCCCCAATATCGCGCCACACCCCTACCCCTTAATTCCCTGGTTGAACTTGATGGACATATGTCTTTTTTCGACCGTACTAACTATGTAACTATGTAACATAACATGGGGGGGGGGGGGGGGGGGTCTCCTGGCTGTTCACACAGGTGTGTCATTGCTGTACATTGACCATGCATTGCTTCTGTGGTATTGCAAAGGCAAAGACAAATGCTTCCAGCCATCCATTGCACTAATGGATTGGTCATCAGCTGGCTGTCTATGTCCCGCATCAATATAGACCAAAGTACAGAGGGTTAGGCTATGCTATTGTGCACCTACCTGATGCATCAGAAGGTGCGAGGCCCTTGCTAAATTCTGTGCACAGACTTTGAGATCTATACTTTAGACTGTATCTAAACCTGCTCCAACATGGACTGACATTCTGGCCTACTTTCAGCCGATGCGACTTGTCTGTCGCTGAACAGTCGCTTTTTATGTATTCAGCACCTATGTATAATGTTGTAAAAATGCTCTAGAAGCTAAAGTCGCAGAAATGTCACACATATTTGGCCTGCAACTTTCTGTGCGACAAATTCAGACAGGAAAAATCAGTATAAATCCTTAGAAAATTATCCCCCAGTGTCTCCATCTGCTGGCGGTATTGAATAAGCATTGCTGCACTGATGGGGTATGCATTAGACGAAAAAAAAGAAGAAAAAGAAGAATAATACGCCCAGAAAAGAGGCGAAAAGGAGAAAAACGTAAAAAAACGTGAAAAAAAAGTAAGAGGAAGAGAAGGGAAAAAAAGGTGGAAATGGGTTTAAAAGTGATTTCGGCGGAGAAATATATATATATATATATATATATATATATATATATATATATATATATATATACGCGCACACACACACATATATATAAACGTATTCTCCGTTGAGATATTGCAGCCGCTGCTGTGTCCAGGCCCAGGAGCCTTAGCACTGTGCTGTGATGTCACTCAATACCACTGACATCACTAGGTGTAAACAACATCTCTCCTTTGCTGTGTATGTGACTATGGAGCTGTTTGGTGATGTCGTCTATTATGGCCTTCATAGAAGCAACAGGAGATTGTTGCATCCATCTAGAACCCTGAGAACTACAGTGCTATGATGTCACTCACTTCCACAGGCCTTGCAGAGTGTAAACAACAACAACCCAGCTTTGTTGTGTATGTAACCATAGGGATTTGTGATGTCACCTAGAACCTTCACAGCAGCGACAGCTTCATGAGGAGCATCAGCACTGCTCTGCCTGAGCAGAACCATCACCGCCATAGGTTGTCAAATAACCCGGGTTTAACCCACACAGGTAAGTCCAATGGGGTGCAGGCATGTCCTCTATGCTTACAGCTTCCCGTGGGTGTTGGTTTGATACCGTTTGGGGACAGCCAAGGAGGCATCTGCAGGCAACAAAGGTAGGTGTGTGCTTGTGTGTGTGTTTCCTATGCAGATCCTAAGCCCAGTGTCACATGCAAGTAGGAGGAGTAAGAAGGGTTCCTGGCAAATCCGGGTTATGGATTGCATTTAAAAAGGCCCCGTGGGAGTGCAATGGGCCCCTGTCTTGCTGCTTAGCAATAATGGTATGGGTTTAGGTTCTGCTGTGTGTACTGGTGGTTGACTGCCCCCCAGCCCAGAGTGTGCATGGAAAATTGTCTGGCAGCCTCCCTGACAGCAAGCAGTGATAGTGCCCATGAAGGGCACCTTGTTGGGCCCGCCCCTTTCACGGTTATCGCTTCTCGGCCTTTTGGCTAAGATCAAGTGTAGTATCTGTTCTTATCAGTTTAATATCTGATACGTCCCCTATCTGGGGACCATATATTAAATGGATTTTTGAGAACGGGGGCCGATTTCGAAGCTTGCTTCCGTCGCCCTATGCATTGACCCGATATGGCAGTATCTTCGGGTACAGTGCACCACCCCCTTACAGGGTTAAAAAGAAAGATTCCTACTTTCATTGCTACCTGCTTGCTGGCTAGCCAGCTAGCCAGCCCTGTGGGCCTTGCTGCTGCTGCAGCCAAAAAACAAAAGGTGGTGCTGCTGCTGCTTCTGCTGCTTCTGCTTCTGCTTGTGTCTGGCCGCTGTTGGAGCGTCCAGGCACAGGACTTCTGCTGCTGCTGACTAAATGGCCTCCTTAATTGGATCATTTGAGTAGCCAGCACACCTGTGCAGGTAGGGCATGACATGATAGGCAGCTGCCTTGATAGCGGGTGGGTGCTGAATGTTCCTAATTGACAAAATAAGATTAATGCTTATGAAGAAATATAAAATCTCATCCCTTCCCCAATATCGCGCCACACCCCTACCCCTTAATTCCCTGGTTGAACTTGATGGACATATGTCTTTTTTCGACCGTACTAACTATGTAACTATGTAACATAACATAGGGGGGGGGGGGGGTCTCCTGGCTGTTCACACAGGTGTGTCATTGCTGTACATTGACCATGCATTGCTTCTGTGGTATTGCAAAGGCAAAGACAAATGCTTCCAGCCATCCATTGCACTAATGGATTGGTCATCAGCTGGCTGTCTATGTCCCGCATCAATATAGACCAAAGTACAGAGGGTTAGGCTATGCTATTGTGCACCTACCTGATGCATCAGAAGGTGCGAGGCCCTTGCTAAATTCTGTGCACAGACTTTGAGATCTATACTTTAGACTGTATCTAAACCTGCTCCAACATGGACTGACATTCTGGCCTACTTTCAGCCGATGCGACTTGTCTGTCGCTGAACAGTCGCTTTTTATGTATTCAGCACCTATGTATAATGTTGTAAAAATGCTCTAGAAGCTAAAGTCGCAGAAATGTCACACATATTTGGCCTGCAACTTTCTGTGCGACAAATTCAGACAGGAAAAATCAGTATAAATCCTTAGAAAATTATCCCCCAGTGTCTCCATCTGCTGGCGGTATTGAATAAGCATTGCTGCACTGATGGGGTATGCATTAGACGAAAAAAAAGAAGAAAAAGAAGAATAATACGCCCAGAAAAGAGGCGAAAAGGAGAAAAACATAAAAAAACGTGAAAAAAAAGTAAGAGGAAGAGAAGGGAAAAAAAGGTGGAAATGGGTTTAAAAGTGATTTCGGCGGAGAAATATATATATATATATATATATATATATATATATATATATATACGCGCACACACACACATATATATAAACGTATTCTCCGTTGAGATATTGCAGCCGCTGCTGTGTCCAGGCCCAGGAGCCTTAGCACTGTGCTGTGATGTCACTCAATACCACTGACATCACTAGGTGTAAACAACATCTCTCCTTTGCTGTGTATGTGACTATGGAGCTGTTTGGTGATGTCGTCTATTATGGCCTTCATAGAAGCAACAGGAGATTGTTGAATCCATCTAGAACCCTCAGAACTACAGTGCTATGATGTCACTCACTTCCACAGGCCTTGCAGAGTGTAAACAACAACAACCCAGCTTTGTTGTGTATGTAACCATAGGGATTTGTGATGTCACCTAGAACCTTCACAGCAGCGACAGCTTTATGAGGAGCATCAGCACTGCTCTGCCTGAGCAGAACCATCACCGCCATAGGTTGTCAAATAACCCGGGTTTAACCCACACAGGTAAGTCCAATGGGGTGCAGGCATGTCCTCTATGCTTACAGCTTCCCGTGGGTGTTGGTTTGATACCGTTTGGGGACAGCCAAGGAGGCATCTGCAGGCAACAAAGGTAGGTGTGTGCTTGTGTGTGTGTTTCCTATGCAGATCCTAAGCCCAGTGTCACATGCAAGTAGGAGGAGTAAGAAGGGTTCCTGGCAAATCCGGGTTATGGATTGCATTTAAAAAGGCCCCGTGGGAGTGCAATGGGCCCCTGTCTTGCTGCTTAGCAATAATGGTATGGGTTTAGGTTCTGCTGTGTGTACTGGTGGTTGACTGCCCCCCAGCCCAGAGTGTGCATGGAAAATTGTCTGGCAGCCTCCCTGACAGCAAGCAGTGATAGTGCCCATGAAGGGCACCTTGTTGGGCCCGCCCCTTTCACGGTTATCGCTTCTCGGCCTATCGCTTCTCGGCCTTTTGGCTAAGATCAAGTGTAGTATCTGTTCTTATCAGTTTAATATCTGATACGTCCCCTATCTGGGGACCATATATTAAATGGATTTTTGAGAACGGGGGCCGATTTCGAAGCTTGCTTCCGTCGCCCTATGCATTGACCCGATATGGCAGTATCTTCGGGTACAGTGCACCACCCCCTTACAGGGTTAAAAAGAAAGATTCCTACTTTCATTGCTACCTGCTTGCTGGCTAGCCAGCTAGCCAGCCCTGTGGGCCTTGCTGCTGCTGCAGCCAAAAAACAAAAGGTGGTGCTGCTGCTGCTTCTGCTGCTTCTGCTTCTGCTTGTGTCTGGCCGCTGTTAGAGCGTCCAGGCACAGGACTTCTGCTGCTGCTGACTAAATGGCCTCCTTAATTGGATCATTTGAGTAGCCAGCACACCTGTGCAGGTAGGGCATGACATGATAGGCAGCTGCCTTGATAGCGGGTGGGTGCTGAATGTTCCTAATTGACAAAATAAGATTAATGCTTATGAAGAAATATAAAATCTCATCCCTTCCCCAATATCGCGCCACACCCCTACCCCTTAATTCCCTGGTTGAACTTGATGGACATATGTCTTTTTTCGACCGTACTAACTATGTAACTATGTAACATAACATGGGGGGGGGGGGGGTCTCCTGGCTGTTCACACAGGTGTGTCATTGCTGTACATTGACCATGCATTGCTTCTGTGGTATTGCAAAGGCAAAGACAAATGCTTCCAGCCATCCATTGCACTAATGGATTGGTCATCAGCTGGCTGTCTATGTCCCGCATCAATATAGACCAAAGTACAGAGGGTTAGGCTATGCTATTGTGCACCTACCTGATGCATCAGAAGGTGCGAGGCCCTTGCTAAATTCTGTGCACAGACTTTGAGATCTATACTTTAGACTGTATCTAAACCTGCTCCAACATGGACTGACATTCTGGCCTACTTTCAGCCGATGCGACTTGTCTGTCGCTGAACAGTCGCTTTTTATGTATTCAGCACCTATGTATAATGTTGTAAAAATGCTCTAGAAGCTAAAGTCGCAGAAATGTCACACATATTTGGCCTGCAACTTTCTGTGCGACAAATTCAGACAGGAAAAATCAGTATAAATCCTTAGAAAATTATCCCCCAGTGTCTCCATCTGCTGGCGGTATTGAATAAGCATTGCTGCACTGATGGGGTATGCATTAGACGAAAAAAAGAAGAAAAAGAAGAATAATACGCCCAGAAAAGAGGCGAAAAGGAGAAAAACGTAAAAAAACGTGAAAAAAAGTAAGAGGAAGAGAAGGGAAAAAAAGGTGGAAATGGGTTTAAAAGTGATTTCGGCGGAGAAATATATATATATATATATATATATATATACGCGCACACACACACATATATATAAACGTATTCTCCGTTGAGATATTGCAGCCGCTGCTGTGTCCAGGCCCAGGAGCCTTAGCACTGTGCTGTGATGTCACTCAATACCACTGACATCACTAGGTGTAAACAACATCTCTCCTTTGCTGTGTATGTGACTATGGAGCTGTTGGTGATGTCGTCTATTATGGCCTTCATAGAAGCAACAGGAGATTGTTGAATCCATCTAGAACCCTCAGAACTACAGTGCTATGATGTCACTCACTTCCACAGGCCTTGCAGAGTGTAAACAACAACAACCCAGCTTTGTTGTGTATGTAACCATAGGGATTTGTGATGTCACCTAGAACCTTCACAGCAGCGACAGCTTTATGAGGAGCATCAGCACTGCTCTGCCTGAGCAGAACCATCACCGCCATAGGTTGTCAAATAACCCGGGTTTAACCCACACAGGTAAGTCCAATGGGGTGCAGGCATGTCCTCTATGCTTACAGCTTCCCGTGGGTGTTGGTTTGATACCGTTTGGGGACAGCCAAGGAGGCATCTGCAGGCAACAAAGGTAGGTGTGTGCTTGTGTGTGTGTTTCCTATGCAGATCCTAAGCCCAGTGTCACATGCAAGTAGGAGGAGTAAGAAGGGTTCCTGGCAAATCCGGGTTATGGATTGCATTTAAAAAGGCCCCGTGGGAGTGCAATGGGCCCCTGTCTTGCTGCTTAGCAATAATGGTATGGGTTTAGGTTCTGCTGTGTGTACTGGTGGTTGACTGCCCCCAGCCCAGAGTGTGCATGGAAAATTGTCTGGCAGCCTCCTGACAGCAAGCAGTGATAGTGCCCATGAAGGGCACCTTGTTGGGCCCGCCCCTTTCACGGTTATCGCTTCTCGGCCTTTTGGCTAAGATCAAGTGTAGTATCTGTTCTTATCAGTTTAATATCTGATACGTCCCCTATCTGGGGACCATATATTAAATGGATTTTTGAGAACGGGGGCCGATTTCGAAGCTTGCTTCCGTCGCCCTATGCATTGACCCGATATGGCAGTATCTTCGGGTACAGTGCACCACCCCCTTACAGGGTTAAAAAGAAAGATTCCTACTTTCATTGCTATCTGCTTGCTGGCTAGCCAGCTAGCCAGCCCTGTGGGCCTTGCTGCTGCTGCAGCCAAAAAACAAAAGGTGGTGCTGCTGCTGCTTCTGCTGCTTCTGCTTCTGCTTGTGTCTGGCCGCTGTTGGAGCGTCCAGGCACAGGACTTCTGCTGCTGCTGACTAAATGGCCTCCTTAATTGGATCATTTGAGTAGCCAGCACACCTGTGCAGGTAGGGCATGACATGATAGGCAGCTGCCTTGATAGCGGGTGGGTGCTGAATGTTCCTAATTGACAAAATAAGATTAATGCTTATGAAGAAATATAAAATCTCATCCCTTCCCCAATATCGCGCCACACCCCTACCCCTTAATTCCCTGGTTGAACTTGATGGACATATGTCTTTTTTCGACCGTACTAACTATGTAACTATGTAACATAACATGGGGGGGGGGGGGTCTCCTGGCTGTTCACACAGGTGTGTCATTGCTGTACATTGACCATGCATTGCTTCTGTGGTATTGCAAAGGCAAAGACAAATGCTTCCAGCCATCCATTGCACTAATGGATTGGTCATCAGCTGGCTGTCTATGTCCCGCATCAATATAGACCAAAGTACAGAGGGTTAGGCTATGCTATTGTGCACCTACCTGATGCATCAGAAGGTGCGAGGCCCTTGCTAAATTCTGTGCACAGACTTTGAGATCTATACTTTAGACTGTATCTAAACCTGCTCCAACATGGACTGACATTCTGGCCTACTTTCAGCCGATGCGACTTGTCTGTCGCTGAACAGTCGCTTTTTATGTATTCAGCACCTATGTATAATGTTGTAAAAATGCTCTAGAAGCTAAAGTCGCAGAAATGTCACACATATTTGGCCTGCAACTTTCTGTGCGACAAATTCAGACAGGAAAAATCAGTATAAATCCTTAGAAAATTATCCCCCAGTGTCTCCATCTGCTGGCGGTATTGAATAAGCATTGCTGCACTGATGGGGTATGCATTAGACGAAAAAAAAGAAGAAAAAGAAGAATAATACGCCCAGAAAAGAGGCGAAAAGGAGAAAAACGTAAAAAAACGTGAAAAAAAAGTAAGAGGAAGAGAAGGGAAAAAAAGGTGGAAATGGGTTTAAAAGTGATTTTGGCGGAGAAATATATATATATATATATATATATATATATATATATATATACGCGCACACACACACATATATATAAACGTATTCTCCGTTGAGATATTGCAGCCGCTGCTGTGTCCAGGCCCAGGAGCCTTAGCACTGTGCTGTGATGTCACTCAATACCACTGACATCACTAGGTGTAAACAACATCTCTCCTTTGCTGTGTATGTGACTATGGAGCTGTTTGGTGATGTCGTCTATTATGGCCTTCATAGAAGCAACAGGAGATTGTTGCATCCATCTAGAACCCTGAGAACTACAGTGCTATGATGTCACTCACTTCCACAGGCCTTGCAGAGTGTAAACAACAACAACCCAGCTTTGTTGTGTATGTAACCATAGGGATTTGTGATGTCACCTAGAACCTTCACAGCAGCGACAGCTTTATGAGGAGCATCAGCACTGCTCTGCCTGAGCAGAACCATCACCGCCATAGGTTGTCAAATAACCCGGGTTTAACCCACACAGGTAAGTCCAATGGGGTGCAGGCATGTCCTCTATGCTTACAGCTTCCCGTGGGTGTTGGTTTGATACCGTTTGGGGACAGCCAAGGAGGCATCTGCAGGCAACAAAGGTAGGTGTGTGCTTGTGTGTGTGTTTCCTATGCAGATCCTAAGCCCAGTGTCACATGCAAGTAGGAGGAGTAAGAAGGGTTCCTGGCAAATCCGGGTTATGGATTGCATTTAAAAAGGCCCCGTGGGAGTGCAATGGGCCCCTGTCTTGCTGCTTAGCAATAATGGTATGGGTTTAGGTTCTGCTGTGTGTACTGGTGGTTGACTGCCCCCCAGCCCAGAGTGTGCATGGAAAATTGTCTGGCAGCCTCCCTGACAGCAAGCAGTGATAGTGCCCATGAAGGGCACCTTGTTGGGCCCGCCCCTTTCACGGTTATCGCTTCTCGGCCTTTTGGCTAAGATCAAGTGTAGTATCTGTTCTTATCAGTTTAATATCTGATACGTCCCCTATCTGGGGACCATATATTAAATGGATTTTTGAGAACGGGGGCCGATTTCGAAGCTTGCTTCCGTCGCCCTATGCATTGACCCGATATGGCAGTATCTTCGGGTACAGTGCACCACCCCCTTACAGGGTTAAAAAGAAAGATTCCTACTTTCATTGCTATCTGCTTGCTGGCTAGCCAGCTAGCCAGCCCTGTGGGCCTTGCTGCTGCTGCAGCCAAAAAACAAAAGGTGGTGCTGCTGCTGCTTCTGCTGCTTCTGCTTCTGCTTGTGTCTGGCCGCTGTTGGAGCGTCCAGGCACAGGACTTCTGCTGCTGCTGACTAAATGGCCTCCTTAATTGGATCATTTGAGTAGCCAGCACACCTGTGCAGGTAGGGCATGACATGATAGGCAGCTGCCTTGATAGCGGGTGGGTGCTGAATGTTCCTAATTGACAAAATAAGATTAATGCTTATGAAGAAATATAAAATCTCATCCCTTCCCCAATATCGCGCCACACCCCTACCCCTTAATTCCCTGGTTGAACTTGATGGACATATGTCTTTTTTCGACCGTACTAACTATGTAACTATGTAACATAACATGGGGGGGGGGGGGGGTCTCCTGGCTGTTCACACAGGTGTGTCATTGCTGTACATTGACCATGCATTGCTTCTGTGGTATTGCAAAGGCAAAGACAAATGCTTCCAGCCATCCATTGCACTAATGGATTGGTCATCAGCTGGCTGTCTATGTCCCGCATCAATATAGACCAAAGTACAGAGGGTTAGGCTATGCTATTGTGCACCTACCTGATGCATCAGAAGGTGCGAGGCCCTTGCTAAATTCTGTGCACAGACTTTGAGATCTATACTTTAGACTGTATCTAAACCTGCTCCAACATGGACTGACATTCTGGCCTACTTTCAGCCGATGCGACTTGTCTGTCGCTGAACAGTCGCTTTTTATGTATTCAGCACCTATGTATAATGTTGTAAAAATGCTCTAGAAGCTAAAGTCGCAGAAATGTCACACATATTTGGCCTGCAACTTTCTGTGCGACAAATTCAGACAGGAAAAATCAGTATAAATCCTTAGAAAATTATCCCCCAGTGTCTCCATCTGCTGGCGGTATTGAATAAGCATTGCTGCACTGATGGGGTATGCATTAGACGAAAAAAAAGAAGAAAAAGAAGAATAATACGCCCAGAAAAGAGGCGAAAAGGAGAAAAACGTAAAAAAACGTGAAAAAAAAGTAAGAGGAAGAGAAGGGAAAAAAAGGTGGAAATGGGTTTAAAAGTGATTTCGGCGGAGAAATATATATATATATATATATATATATATATATATATATATATACGCGCACACACACACATATATATAAACGTATTCTCCGTTGAGATATTGCAGCCGCTGCTGTGTCCAGGCCCAGGAGCCTTAGCACTGTGCTGTGATGTCACTCAATACCACTGACATCACTAGGTGTAAACAACATCTCTCCTTTGCTGTGTATGTGACTATGGAGCTGTTTGGTGATGTCGTCTATTATGGCCTTCATAGAAGCAACAGGAGATTGTTGAATCCATCTAGAACCCTCAGAACTACAGTGCTATGATGTCACTCACTTCCACAGGCCTTGCAGAGTGTAAACAACAACAACCCAGCTTTGTTGTGTATGTAACCATAGGGATTTGTGATGTCACCTAGAACCTTCACAGCAGCGACAGCTTTATGAGGAGCATCAGCACTGCTCTGCCTGAGCAGAACCATCACCGCCATAGGTTGTCAAATAACCCGGGTTTAACCCACACAGGTAAGTCCAATGGGGTGCAGGCATGTCCTCTATGCTTACAGCTTCCCGTGGGTGTTGGTTTGATACCGTTTGGGGACAGCCAAGGAGGCATCTGCAGGCAACAAAGGTAGGTGTGTGCTTGTGTGTGTGTTTCCTATGCAGATCCTAAGCCCAGTGTCACATGCAAGTAGGAGGAGTAAGAAGGGTTCCTGGCAAATCCGGGTTATGGATTGCATTTAAAAAGGCCCCGTGGGAGTGCAATGGGCCCCTGTCTTGCTGCTTAGCAATAATGGTATGGGTTTAGGTTCTGCTGTGTGTACTGGTGGTTGACTGCCCCCCAGCCCAGAGTGTGCATGGAAAATTGTCTGGCAGCCTCCCTGACAGCAAGCAGTGATAGTGCCCATGAAGGGCACCTTGTTGGGCCCGCCCCTTTCACGGTTATCGCTTCTCGGCCTTTTGGCTAAGATCAAGTGTAGTATCTGTTCTTATCAGTTTAATATCTGATACGTCCCCTATCTGGGGACCATATATTAAATGGATTTTTGAGAACGGGGGCCGATTTCGAAGCTTGCTTCCGTCGCCCTATGCATTGACCCGATATGGCAGTATCTTCGGGTACAGTGCACCACCCCCTTACAGGGTTAAAAAGAAAGATTCCTACTTTCATTGCTACCTGCTTGCTGGCTAGCCAGCTAGCCACCCCTATGGGCCTTGCTGCTGCTGCAGCCAAAAAACAAAAGGTGGTGCTGCTGCTGCTTCTGCTGCTTCTGCTTCTGCTTGTGTCTGGCCGCTGTTAGAGCGTCCAGGCACAGGACTTCTGCTGCTGCTGACTAAATGGCCTCCTTAATTGGATCATTTGAGTAGCCAGCACACCTGTGCAGGTAGGGCATGACATGATAGGCAGCTGCCTTGATAGCGGGTGGGTGCTGAATGTTCCTAATTGACAAAATAAGATTAATGCTTATGAAGAAATATAAAATCTCATCCCTTCCCCAATATCGCGCCACACCCCTACCCCTTAATTCCCTGGTTGAACTTGATGGACATATGTCTTTTTTCGACCGTACTAACTATGTAACTATGTAACATAACATGGGGGGGGGGGGGGGGGTCTCCTGGCTGTTCACACAGGTGTGTCATTGCTGTACATTGACCATGCATTGCTTCTGTGGTATTGCAAAGGCAAAGACAAATGCTTCCAGCCATCCATTGCACTAATGGATTGGTCATCAGCTGGCTGTTGTTACGCCGAGCGCTCCGGGTCCCCGCTCCTCCCCGGAGCGCTCGCTACACTCCTCTCACTGCAGCGCTCCGGTCGGTTCCACGGACCCGGGGCGCTGCGATACCGCCTCTGGCCGGGATGCGATTCGCGATGCGGGTAGCGCCCGCTCGCGATGCGCACCCCGGCTCCCGTACCTGACTCGCTCTCCGTCAGTTCTGTCCCGGCGCGCGCGGCCCCGCTCCCTAGGGCGCGCGCGCGCCGGGTCTTTGCGATTTAAAGGGCCACTGCGCCGCTGATTGGCGCAGTGGTTCCAATTAGTGTTTACACCTGTGCACTTCCCTATATCACCTCACTTCCCCTTCACTCCCTCGCCGGATCTTGTTGCCTTAGTGCCAGTGAAAGCGTTTCCTTGTGTGTTCCTAGCCTGTGTTCCAGACCTCCTGCCGTTGCCCCTGACTACGATCCTTGCTGCCTGCCCCGACCTTCTGCTACGTCCGACCTTGCTTCTGTCTACTCCCTTGTACCGCGCCTATCTTCAGCAGCCAGAGAGGTTGAGCCGTTGCTAGGGGATACGACCTGGTCACTACCGCCGCAGCAAGACCATCCCGCTTTGCGGCGGGCTCTGGTGAAAACCAGTAGTGACTTAGAACCGATCCTCTAGCACGGTCCACGCCAATCCCTCTCTGGCACAGAGGATCCACTACCTGCCAGCCGGCATCGTGACAGTAGATCCGGCCATGGATCCCGCTGAAGTTCCTCTGCCAGTTGTCGCTGACCTCACCACGGTGGTCGCCCAGCAGTCACAACAGATTGCGCAACAAGGCCAACAGCTGTCTCAACTGACTGTTATGCTACAACAGTTACTACCACAGCTCCAGCAACCATCTCCTCCGCCAGCTCCTGTACCTCCCCCGCAGCGAGTGGCCGCTTCTGGACTACGACTATCCTTGCCGGATAAATTTGATGGGGACTCTAAGTTTTGCCGTGGCTTCCTTTCCCAATGTTCATTACACTTGGAGATGATGTCGGACCAGTTCCCCACTGAAAGGTCTAAGGTGGCTTTCGTAGTCAGCCTGCTGTCTGGAAAAGCCCTGGCTTGGGCCACACCGCTCTGGGACCGCAATGACCCCGTCACTGCCTCTGTACACTCCTTCTTCTCGGAAATTCGAAGTGTCTTTGAGGAACCTGCCCGAGCCTCTTCTGCTGAGACTGCCCTGTTGAACCTGGTCCAGGGTAATTCTTCCGTTGGCGAGTATGCCGTACAATTCCGTACTCTTGCTTCTGAATTATCCTGGAACAATGAGGCCCTCTGCGCGACCTTTAAAAAAGGCCTATCCAGCAACATTAAAGATGTTCTGGCCGCACGAGAAATGCCTGCTAATCTTCATGAACTTATTCACCTAGCCACTCGCATTGACATGCGTTTTTCCGAAAGGCGTCAGGAGCTCCGCCAAGATATGGACTCTGTTCGCACGAGGCGTTTCTTCTCCTCGGCTCCTCTCTCCTCTGGTTCCCTGCAATCTGTTCCTGTGCCTCCCGCCGTGGAGGCTATGCAGGTCGACCGGTCTCGCCTGACATCTCAAGAGAGGACACGACGCCGCATGGAGAACCTCTGCCTGTACTGTGCTAGTACCGAACACTTCCTGAGGGATTGTCCTATCCGCCCTCCCCGCCTGGAAAGACGTATCCTGACCCCGCACAAAGGTGAGACAATCCTTGATGTCCACTCTGCTTCTCCACGTCTTACTGTGCCTGTGCGGATGTCTGCCTCTGCCTCCTCCTTCTCTTCTGTGGCCTTCTTGGACTCTGGATCTGCAGGAAATTTTATTTTGGCCTCTCTCGTCAACAGGTTCAACATCCCAGTGACCAGTCTCACCAGACCCCTTTACATCAATTGTATAAACAATGAAAGATTGGACTGTTCCATACGTTTCCGCACGGAGCCCCTTCTAATGAGCATCGGATCTCATCACGAGAGGATTGAACTTTTGGTCCTCCCCAATTGCACCTCGGAAATTCTCCTTGGACTTCCCTGGCTTCAACTTCATTCCCCAACCCTGGATTGGTCCACTGGGGAGATCAAGAGTTGGGGGCCCTCTTGTTCCAAGGACTGTCTAAAACCGGTTCCCAGTAACCCTTGCCGTAACTCTCTGCTTCCTCCAGTAACCGGTCTCCCTAAGGCCTATATGGACTTCGCGGATGTTTTCTGCAAAAAACAAGCGGAGACTCTACCTCCTCACAGGCCTTATGATTGTCCTATCGACCTCCTCCCGGGCACTACTCCACCCCGGGGCAGAATTTATCCTCTCTCTGCCCCAGAGACTCTTGCCATGTCTGAATACGTCCAGGAGAATCTAAAAAAGGGCTTTATCCGTAAATCCTCCTCTCCTGCCGGAGCCGGATTTTTCTTTGTGTCCAAAAAAGATGGCTCTCTACGTCCTTGCATTGACTACCGCGGACTTAATAAAATCACGGTTAAGAACCGCTACCCCTTACCCCTCATCTCTGAACTCTTTGATCGCCTCCAAGGTGCCCACATCTTTACTAAATTGGACTTAAGAGGTGCCTATAACCTCATCCGCATCAGAGAGGGGGATGAGTGGAAAACAGCATTTAACACCAGAGATGGACACTTTGAGTATCTGGTCATGCCCTTTGGCCTGTGCAACGCCCCTGCTGTCTTCCAAGACTTTGTTAATGAAATTTTTCGTGATCTGTTATACTCCTGTGTTGTTGTATATCTTGATGATATCCTAATTTTTTCGGCCAATCTAGAAGAACACCGCCAGCATGTCCGTATGGTTCTTCAGAGACTTCGTGACAATCAACTCTATGCTAAAATTGAGAAATGTCTGTTTGAATGCCAATCTCTTCCTTTTCTAGGATACTTGGTCTCTGGCCAGGGACTACAAATGGATCCAGATAAACTCTCTGCCGTCTTAGATTGGCCACGCCCCTCCGGACTCCGTGCCATCCAACGTTTTTTGGGGTTCGCCAATTATTACAGGCAATTTATTCCACATTTTTCTACCATTGTGGCTCCTATTGTGGCTTTAACCAAAAAAAATGCCGATCCCAAGTCTTGGCCTCCTCAAGCGGAAGACGCCTTTAAACGACTCAAGTCTGCCTTCTCTTCGGCTCCCGTGCTCTCCAGACCTGACCCATCTAAACCCTTCCTATTGGAGGTTGATGCCTCCTCAGTGGGAGCTGGAGCTGTCCTTCTACAAAAAAACTCTTCCGGGCATGCTGTTACTTGTGGGTTTTTTTCTAGGACCTTCTCTCCGGCGGAGAGGAACTACTCCATCGGGGATCGAGAGCTTCTAGCCATTAAATTAGCACTTGAGGAATGGAGGCATCTGCTGGAGGGATCAAGATTTCCAGTTATTATTTACACCGATCACAAGAACCTCTCATACCTCGAGTCTGCCCAACGGCTGAATCCTCGTCAGGCCAGGTGGTCTCTGTTCTTTGCCCGATTTAATTTTGAAATTCACTTTCGGCCTGCTGATAAGAACATTAGGGCCGATGCTCTCTCTCGTTCCTCAGATGCTTCTGAAATTGAACTCTCTCCTCAACACATCATTCCTCCTGACTGCCTGATTTCCACTTCTCCAGCCTCCATCAGGCAAACTCCTCCAGGAAAGACCTTTGTTTCTCCACGTCAACGCCTCGGAATCCTCAAATGGGGTCACTCCTCCCATCTCGCAGGTCATGCGGGCATCAAGAAATCTGTGCAACTCATCTCTCGCTTCTATTGGTGGCCGACTCTAGAGACTGATGTGGTGGACTTTGTGCGAGCCTGCACTATCTGTGCCCGGGATAAGACTCCTCGCCAGAAGCCCGCTGGTTTTCTTCTTCCTCTGCCTGTTCCCGAACAACCTTGGTCTCTGATTGGTATGGATTTTATTACTGACTTACCCCCATCCCATGGCAACACTGTTATTTGGGTGGTCGTTGATCGATTCTCCAAAATGGCACATTTCATCCCTCTTCCTGGTCTTCCTTCAGCGCCTCAGTTGGCTAAACAATTTTTTGTACACATTTTTCGTCTTCACGGGTTGCCTACGCAGATCGTCTCGGATAGAGGCGTCCAATTTGTGTCTAAATTCTGGAGGGCTCTCTGTAAACAACTCAAGATTAAATTAAATTTTTCTTCTGCATACCATCCTCAATCCAATGGACAAGTAGAAAGAATTAACCAGATCTTGGGTGACTATTTACGACATTTTGTTTCCTCCCGCCAGGATGACTGGGCAGATCTTCTACCTTGGGCCGAATTCTCGTATAATTTCAGAATCTCTGAATCTTCCTCCAAATCCCCGTTTTTCGTGGTGTACGGCCGTCACCCTCTTCCCCCCCTCCCTACCCCCTTGCCCTCTGGTCTGCCCGCTGTGGATGAAATTTCTCGTGATCTTTCCATCATATGGAGAGAGACCCAAAATTCTCTCTTACAGGCTTCTTCACGCATGAAGAGATTCGCGGATAAGAAAAGAAGAGCTCCTCCCATTTTTTCCCCTGGAGACAAGGTATGGCTCTCCGCCAAATATGTCCGCTTCCGTGTCCCTAGCTATAAGTTGGGACCACGCTATCTTGGTCCTTTCAAGATTTTGCGCCAGATTAATCCTGTCTCTTACAAACTTCTTCTTCCTCCTTCTCTTCGTATTCCTAATGCCTTTCATGTTTCTCTTCTTAAACCACTTATCATTAACCGTTTCTCTCCCAAATCTGTTCCCCCCACTCCTGTCTCCGGCTCCTCGGACATCTTCTCCGTCAAAGAAATTTTAGCATCTAAAAAGGTCAGAGGGAAAACCTTCTTTTTAGTGGATTGGGAGGGTTGTGGTCCTGAAGAGAGGTCCTGGGAACCTGAGGACAATATCCTGGACAAAAGTCTGGTCCTCAGGTTCTCAGGCTCCAAGAAGAGGGGGAGACCCAAGGGGGGGGGTACTGTTACGCCGAGCGCTCCGGGTCCCCGCTCCTCCCCGGAGCGCTCGCTACACTCCTCTCACTGCAGCGCTCCGGTCGGTTCCACGGACCCGGGGCGCTGCGATACCGCCTCTGGCCGGGATGCGATTCGCGATGCGGGTAGCGCCCGCTCGCGATGCGCACCCCGGCTCCCGTACCTGACTCGCTCTCCGTCAGTTCTGTCCCGGCGCGCGCGGCCCCGCTCCCTAGGGCGCGCGCGCGCCGGGTCTTTGCGATTTAAAGGGCCACTGCGCCGCTGATTGGCGCAGTGGTTCCAATTAGTGTTTACACCTGTGCACTTCCCTATATCACCTCACTTCCCCTTCACTCCCTCGCCGGATCTTGTTGCCTTAGTGCCAGTGAAAGCGTTTCCTTGTGTGTTCCTAGCCTGTGTTCCAGACCTCCTGCCGTTGCCCCTGACTACGATCCTTGCTGCCTGCCCCGACCTTCTGCTACGTCCGACCTTGCTTCTGTCTACTCCCTTGTACCGCGCCTATCTTCAGCAGCCAGAGAGGTTGAGCCGTTGCTAGGGGATACGACCTGGTCACTACCGCCGCAGCAAGACCATCCCGCTTTGCGGCGGGCTCTGGTGAAAACCAGTAGTGACTTAGAACCGATCCTCTAGCACGGTCCACGCCAATCCCTCTCTGGCACAGAGGATCCACTACCTGCCAGCCGGCATCGTGACAGCTGTCTATGTCCCGCATCAATATAGACCAAAGTACAGAGGGTTAGGCTATGCTATTGTGCACCTACCTGATGCATCAGAAGGTGCGAGGCCCTTGCTAAATTCTGTGCACAGACTTTGAGATCTATACTTTAGACTGTATCTAAACCTGCTCCAACATGGACTGACATTCTGGCCTACTTTCAGCCGATGCGACTTGTCTGTCGCTGAACAGTCGCTTTTTATGTATTCAGCACCTATGTATAATGTTGTAAAAATGCTCTAGAAGCTAAAGTCGCAGAAATGTCACACATATTTGGCCTGCAACTTTCTGTGCGACAAATTCAGACAGGAAAAATCAGTATAAATCCTTAGAAAATTATCCCCCAGTGTCTCCATCTGCTGGCGGTATTGAATAAGCATTGCTGCACTGATGGGGTATGCATTAGACGAAAAAAAAGAAGAAAAAGAAGAATAATACGCCCAGAAAAGAGGCGAAAAGGAGAAAAACGTAAAAAAACGTGAAAAAAAAGTAAGAGGAAGAGAAGGGAAAAAAAGGTGGAAATGGGTTTAAAAGTGATTTCGGCGGAGAAATATATATATATATATATATATATATATATATATATATATATATACGCGCACACACACACATATATATAAACGTATTCTCCGTTGAGATATTGCAGCCGCTGCTGTGTCCAGGCCCAGGAGCCTTAGCACTGTGCTGTGATGTCACTCAATACCACTGACATCACTAGGTGTAAACAACATCTCTCCTTTGCTGTGTATGTGACTATGGAGCTGTTTGGTGATGTCGTCTATTATGGCCTTCATAGAAGCAACAGGAGATTGTTGCATCCATCTAGAACCCTGAGAACTACAGTGCTATGATGTCACTCACTTCCACAGGCCTTGCAGAGTGTAAACAACAACAACCCAGCTTTGTTGTGTATGTAACCATAGGGATTTGTGATGTCACCTAGAACCTTCACAGCAGCGACAGCTTTATGAGGAGCATCAGCACTGCTCTGCCTGAGCAGAACCATCACCGCCATAGGTTGTCAAATAACCCGGGTTTAACCCACACAGGTAAGTCCAATGGGGTGCAGGCATGTCCTCTATGCTTACAGCTTCCCGTGGGTGTTGGTTTGATACCGTTTGGGGACAGCCAAGGAGGCATCTGCAGGCAACAAAGGTAGGTGTGTGCTTGTGTGTGTGTTTCCTATGCAGATCCTAAGCCCAGTGTCACATGCAAGTAGGAGGAGTAAGAAGGGTTCCTGGCAAATCCGGGTTATGGATTGCATTTAAAAAGGCCCCGTGGGAGTGCAATGGGCCCCTGTCTTGCTGCTTAGCAATAATGGTATGGGTTTAGGTTCTGCTGTGTGTACTGGTGGTTGACTGCCCCCCAGCCCAGAGTGTGCATGGAAAATTGTCTGGCAGCCTCCCTGACAGCAAGCAGTGATAGTGCCCATGAAGGGCACCTTGTTGGGCCCGCCCCTTTCACGGTTATCGCTTCTCGGCCTTTTGGCTAAGATCAAGTGTAGTATCTGTTCTTATCAGTTTAATATCTGATACGTCCCCTATCTGGGGACCATATATTAAATGGATTTTTGAGAACGGGGGCCGATTTCGAAGCTTGCTTCCGTCGCCCTATGCATTGACCCGATATGGCAGTATCTTCGGGTACAGTGCACCACCCCCTTACAGGGTTAAAAAGAAAGATTCCTACTTTCATTGCTATCTGCTTGCTGGCTAGCCAGCTAGCCAGCCCTGTGGGCCTTGCTGCTGCTGCAGCCAAAAAACAAAAGGTGGTGCTGCTGCTGCTTCTGCTGCTTCTGCTTCTGCTTGTGTCTGGCCGCTGTTGGAGCGTCCAGGCACAGGACTTCTGCTGCTGCTGACTAAATGGCCTCCTTAATTGGATCATTTGAGTAGCCAGCACACCTGTGCAGGTAGGGCATGACATGATAGGCAGCTGCCTTGATAGCGGGTGGGTGCTGAATGTTCCTAATTGACAAAATAAGATTAATGCTTATGAAGAAATATAAAATCTCATCCCTTCCCCAATATCGCGCCACACCCCTACCCCTTAATTCCCTGGTTGAACTTGATGGACATATGTCTTTTTTCGACCGTACTAACTATGTAACTATGTAACATAACATGGGGGGGGGGGGGGTCTCCTGGCTGTTCACACAGGTGTGTCATTGCTGTACATTGACCATGCATTGCTTCTGTGGTATTGCAAAGGCAAAGACAAATGCTTCCAGCCATCCATTGCACTAATGGATTGGTCATCAGCTGGCTGTCTATGTCCCGCATCAATATAGACCAAAGTACAGAGGGTTAGGCTATGCTATTGTGCACCTACCTGATGCATCAGAAGGTGCGAGGCCCTTGCTAAATTCTGTGCACAGACTTTGAGATCTATACTTTAGACTGTATCTAAACCTGCTCCAACATGGACTGACATTCTGGCCTACTTTCAGCCGATGCGACTTGTCTGTCGCTGAACAGTCGCTTTTTATGTATTCAGCACCTATGTATAATGTTGTAAAAATGCTCTAGAAGCTAAAGTCGCAGAAATGTCACACATATTTGGCCTGCAACTTTCTGTGCGACAAATTCAGACAGGAAAAATCAGTATAAATCCTTAGAAAATTATCCCCCAGTGTCTCCATCTGCTGGCGGTATTGAATAAGCATTGCTGCACTGATGGGGTATGCATTAGACGAAAAAAAAGAAGAAAAAGAAGAATAATACGCCCAGAAAAGAGGCGAAAAGGAGAAAAACGTAAAAAAACGTGAAAAAAAAGTAAGAGGAAGAGAAGGGAAAAAAAGGTGGAAATGGGTTTAAAAGTGATTTCGGCGGAGAAATATATATATATATATATATATATATATATATATATATATATACGCGCACACACACACATATATATAAACGTATTCTCCGTTGAGATATTGCAGCCGCTGCTGTGTCCAGGCCCAGGAGCCTTAGCACTGTGCTGTGATGTCACTCAATACCACTGACATCACTAGGTGTAAACAACATCTCTCCTTTGCTGTGTATGTGACTATGGAGCTGTTTGGTGATGTCGTCTATTATGGCCTTCATAGAAGCAACAGGAGATTGTTGCATCCATCTAGAACCCTGAGAACTACAGTGCTATGATGTCACTCACTTCCACAGGCCTTGCAGAGTGTAAACAACAACAACCCAGCTTTGTTGTGTATGTAACCATAGGGATTTGTGATGTCACCTAGAACCTTCACAGCAGCGACAGCTTTATGAGGAGCATCAGCACTGCTCTGCCTGAGCAGAACCATCACCGCCATAGGTTGTCAAATAACCCGGGTTTAACCCACACAGGTAAGTCCAATGGGGTGCAGGCATGTCCTCTATGCTTACAGCTTCCCGTGGGTGTTGGTTTGATACCGTTTGGGGACAGCCAAGGAGGCATCTGCAGGCAACAAAGGTAGGTGTGTGCTTGTGTGTGTGTTTCCTATGCAGATCCTAAGCCCAGTGTCACATGCAAGTAGGAGGAGTAAGAAGGGTTCCTGGCAAATCCGGGTTATGGATTGCATTTAAAAAGGCCCCGTGGGAGTGCAATGGGCCCCTGTCTTGCTGCTTAGCAATAATGGTATGGGTTTAGGTTCTGCTGTGTGTACTGGTGGTTGACTGCCCCCCAGCCCAGAGTGTGCATGGAAAATTGTCTGGCAGCCTCCCTGACAGCAAGCAGTGATAGTGCCCATGAAGGGCACCTTGTTGGGCCCGCCCCTTTCACGGTTATCGCTTCTCGGCCTTTTGGCTAAGATCAAGTGTAGTATCTGTTCTTATCAGTTTAATATCTGATACGTCCCCTATCTGGGGACCATATATTAAATGGATTTTTGAGAACGGGGGCCGATTTCGAAGCTTGCTTCCGTCGCCCTATGCATTGACCCGATATGGCAGTATCTTCGGGTACAGTGCACCACCCCCTTACAGGGTTAAAAAGAAAGATTCCTACTTTCATTGCTATCTGCTTGCTGGCTAGCCAGCTAGCCAGCCCTGTGGGCCTTGCTGCTGCTGCAGCCAAAAAACAAAAGGTGGTGCTGCTGCTGCTTCTGCTGCTTCTGCTTCTGCTTGTGTCTGGCCGCTGTTGGAGCGTCCAGGCACAGGACTTCTGCTGCTGCTGACTAAATGGCCTCCTTAATTGGATCATTTGAGTAGCCAGCACACCTGTGCAGGTAGGGCATGACATGATAGGCAGCTGCCTTGATAGCGGGTGGGTGCTGAATGTTCCTAATTGACAAAATAAGATTAATGCTTATGAAGAAATATAAAATCTCATCCCTTCCCCAATATCGCGCCACACCCCTACCCCTTAATTCCCTGGTTGAACTTGATGGACATATGTCTTTTTTCGACCGTACTAACTATGTAACTATGTAACATAACATGGGGGGGGGGGGGGTCTCCTGGCTGTTCACACAGGTGTGTCATTGCTGTACATTGACCATGCATTGCTTCTGTGGTATTGCAAAGGCAAAGACAAATGCTTCCAGCCATCCATTGCACTAATGGATTGGTCATCAGCTGGCTGTCTATGTCCCGCATCAATATAGACCAAAGTACAGAGGGTTAGGCTATGCTATTGTGCACCTACCTGATGCATCAGAAGGTGCGAGGCCCTTGCTAAATTCTGTGCACAGACTTTGAGATCTATACTTTAGACTGTATCTAAACCTGCTCCAACATGGACTGACATTCTGGCCTACTTTCAGCCGATGCGACTTGTCTGTCGCTGAACAGTCGCTTTTTATGTATTCAGCACCTATGTATAATGTTGTAAAAATGCTCTAGAAGCTAAAGTCGTAGAAATGTCACACATATTTGGCCTGCAACTTTCTGTGCGACAAATTCAGACAGGAAAAATCAGTATAAATCCTTAGAAAATTATCCCCCAGTGTCTCCATCTGCTGGCGGTATTGAATAAGCATTGCTGCACTGATGGGGTATGCATTAGACGAAAAAAAAGAAGAAAAAGAAGAATAATACGCCCAGAAAAGAGGCGAAAAGGAGAAAAACGTAAAAAAACGTGAAAAAAAAGTAAGAGGAAGAGAAGGGAAAAAAAGGTGGAAATGGGTTTAAAAGTGATTTCGGCGGAGAAATATATATATATATATATATATATATATATATATATATATATACGCGCACACACACACATATATATAAACGTATTCTCCGTTGAGATATTGCAGCCGCTGCTGTGTCCAGGCCCAGGAGCCTTAGCACTGTGCTGTGATGTCACTCAATACCACTGACATCACTAGGTATAAACAACATCTCTCCTTTGCTGTGTATGTGACTATGGAGCTGTTTGGTGATGTCGTCTATTATGGCCTTCATAGAAGCAACAGGAGATTGTTGCATCCATCTAGAACCCTCAGAACTACAGTGCTATGATGTCACTCACTTCCACAGGCCTTGCAGAGTGTAAACAACAACAACCCAGCTTTGTTGTGTATGTAACCATAGGGATTTGTGATGTCACCTAGAACCTTCACAGCAGCGACAGCTTTATGAGGAGCATCAGCACTGCTCTGCCTGAGCAGAACCATCACCGCCATAGGTTGTCAAATAACCCGGGTTTAACCCACACAGGTAAGTCCAATGGGGTGCAGGCATGTCCTCTATGCTTACAGCTTCCCGTGGGTGTTGGTTTGATACCGTTTGGGGACAGCCAAGGAGGCATCTGCAGGCAACAAAGGTAGGTGTGTGCTTGTGTGTGTGTTTCCTATGCAGATCCTAAGCCCAGTGTCACATGCAAGTAGGAGGAGTAAGAAGGGTTCCTGGCAAATCCGGGTTATGGATTGCATTTAAAAAGGCCCCGTGGGAGTGCAATGGGCCCCTGTCTTGCTGCTTAGCAATAATGGTATGGGTTTAGGTTCTGCTGTGTGTACTGGTGGTTGACTGCCCCCCAGCCCAGAGTGTGCATGGAAAATTGTCTGGCAGCCTCCCTGACAGCAAGCAGTGATAGTGCCCATGAAGGGCACCTTGTTGGGCCCGCCCCTTTCACGGTTATCGCTTCTCGGCCTTTTGGCTAAGATCAAGTGTAGTATCTGTTCTTATCAGTTTAATATCTGATACGTCCCCTATCTGGGGACCATATATTAAATGGATTTTTGAGAACGGGGGCCGATTTCGAAGCTTGCTTCCGTCGCCCTATGCATTGACCCGATATGGCAGTATCTTCGGGTACAGTGCACCACCCCCTTACAGGGTTAAAAAGAAAGATTCCTACTTTCATTGCTACCTGCTTGCTGGCTAGCCAGCTAGCCAGCCCTGTGGGCCTTGCTGCTGCTGCAGCCAAAAAACAAAAGGTGGTGCTGCTTCTGCTGCTTCTGCTTCTGCTTGTGTCTGGCCGCTGTTGGAGCGTCCAGGCACAGGACTTCTGCTGCTGCTGACTAAATGGCCTCCTTAATTGGATCATTTGAGTAGCCAGCACACCTGTGCAGGTAGGGCATGACATGATAGGCAGCTGCCTTGATAGCGGGTGGGTGCTGAATGTTCCTAATTGACAAAATAAGATTAATGCTTATGAAGAAATATAAAATCTCATCCCTTCCCCAATATCGCGCCACACCCCTACCCCTTAATTCCCTGGTTGAACTTGATGGACATATGTCTTTTTTCGACCGTACTAACTATGTAACTATGTAACATAACATGGGGGGGGGGGGGGGTCTCCTGGCTGTTCACACAGGTGTGTCATTGCTGTACATTGACCATGCATTGCTTCTGTGGTATTGCAAAGGCAAAGACAAATGCTTCCAGCCATCCATTGCACTAATGGATTGGTCATCAGCTGGCTGTCTATGTCCCGCATCAATATAGACCAAAGTACAGAGGGTTAGGCTATGCTATTGTGCACCTACCTGATGCATCAGAAGGTGCGAGGCCCTTGCTAAATTCTGTGCACAGACTTTGAGATCTATACTTTAGACTGTATCTAAACCTGCTCCAACATGGACTGACATTCTGGCCTACTTTCAGCCGATGCGACTTGTCTGTCGCTGAACAGTCGCTTTTTATGTATTCAGCACCTATGTATAATGTTGTAAAAATGCTCTAGAAGCTAAAGTCGCAGAAATGTCACACATATTTGGCCTGCAACTTTCTGTGCGACAAATTCAGACAGGAAAAATCAGTATAAATCCTTAGAAAATTATCCCCCAGTGTCTCCATCTGCTGGCGGTATTGAATAAGCATTGCTGCACTGATGGGGTATGCATTAGACGAAAAAAAAGAAGAAAAAGAAGAATAATACGCCCAGAAAAGAGGCGAAAAGGAGAAAAACGTAAAAAAACGTGAAAAAAAAGTAAGAGGAAGAGAAGGGAAAAAAAGGTGGAAATGGGTTTAAAAGTGATTTCGGCGGAGAAATATATATATATATATATATATATATATATATATATATATACGCGCACACACACACATATATATAAACGTATTCTCCGTTGAGATATTGCAGCCGCTGCTGTGTCCAGGCCCAGGAGCCTTAGCACTGTGCTGTGATGTCACTCAATACCACTGACATCACTAGGTGTAAACAACATCTCTCCTTTGCTGTGTATGTGACTATGGAGCTGTTTGGTGATGTCGTCTATTATGGCCTTCATAGAAGCAACAGGAGATTGTTGCATCCATCTAGAACCCTCAGAACTACAGTGCTATGATGTCACTCACTTCCACAGGCCTTGCAGAGTGTAAACAACAACAACCCAGCTTTGTTGTGTATGTAACCATAGGGATTTGTGATGTCACCTAGAACCTTCACAGCAGCGACAGCTTTATGAGGAGCATCAGCACTGCTCTGCCTGAGCAGAACCATCACCGCCATAGGTTGTCAAATAACCCGGGTTTAACCCACACAGGTAAGTCCAATGGGGTGCAGGCATGTCCTCTATGCTTACAGCTTCCCGTGGGTGTTGGTTTGATACCGTTTGGGGACAGCCAAGGAGGCATCTGCAGGCAACAAAGGTAGGTGTGTGCTTGTGTGTGTGTTTCCTATGCAGATCCTAAGCCCAGTGTCACATGCAAGTAGGAGGAGTAAGAAGGGTTCCTGGCAAATCCGGGTTATGGATTGCATTTAAAAAGGCCCCGTGGGAGTGCAATGGGCCCCTGTCTTGCTGCTTAGCAATAATGGTATGGGTTTAGGTTCTGCTGTGTGTACTGGTGGTTGACTGCCCCCCAGCCCAGAGTGTGCATGGAAAATTGTCTGGCAGCCTCCCTGACAGCAAGCAGTGATAGTGCCCATGAAGGGCACCTTGTTGGGCCCGCCCCTTTCACGGTTATCGCTTCTCGGCCTTTTGGCTAAGATCAAGTGTAGTATATGTTCTTATCAGTTTAATATCTGATACGTCCCCTATCTGGGGACCATATATTAAATGGATTTTTGAGAACGGGGGCCGATTTCGAAGCTTGCTTCCGTCGCCCTATGCATTGACCCGATATGGCAGTATCTTCGGGTACAGTGCACCACCCCCTTACAGGGTTAAAAAGAAAGATTCCTACTTTCATTGCTACCTGCTTGCTGGCTAGCCAGCTAGCCAGCCCTGTGGGCCTTGCTGCTGCTGCAGCCAAAAAACAAAAGGTGGTGCTGCTGCTGCTTCTGCTGCTTCTGCTTCTGCTTGTGTCTGGCCGCTGTTGGAGCGTCCAGGCACAGGACTTCTGCTGCTGCTGACTAAATGGCCTCCTTAATTGGATCATTTGAGTAGCCAGCACACCTGTGCAGGTAGGGCATGACATGATAGGCAGCTGCCTTGATAGCGGGTGGGTGCTGAATGTTCCTAATTGACAAAATAAGATTAATGCTTATGAAGAAATATAAAATCTCATCCCTTCCCCAATATCGCGCCACACCCCTACCCCTTAATTCCCTGGTTGAACTTGATGGACATATGTCTTTTTTCGACCGTACTAACTATGTAACTATGTAACATAACATGGGGTGGGGGGGGGGGTCTCCTGGCTGTTCACACAGGTGTGTCATTGCTGTACATTGACCATGCATTGCTTCTGTGGTATTGCAAAGGCAAAGACAAATGCTTCCAGCCATCCATTGCACTAATGGATTGGTCATCAGCTGGCTGTCTATGTCCCGCATCAATATAGACCAAAGTACAGAGGGTTAGGCTATGCTATTGTGCACCTACCTGATGCATCAGAAGGTGCGAGGCCCTTGCTAAATTCTGTGCACAGACTTTGAGATCTATACTTTAGACTGTATCTAAACCTGCTCCAACATGGACTGACATTCTGGCCTACTTTCAGCCGATGCGACTTGTCTGTCGCTGAACAGTCGCTTTTTATGTATTCAGCACCTATGTATAATGTTGTAAAAATGCTCTAGAAGCTAAAGTCGCAGAAATGTCACACATATTTGGCCTGCAACTTTCTGTGCGACAAATTCAGACAGGAAAAATCAGTATAAATCCTTAGAAAATTATCCCCCAGTGTCTCCATCTGCTGGCGGTATTGAATAAGCATTGCTGCACTGATGGGGTATGCATTAGACGAAAAAAAAGAAGAAAAAGAAGAATAATACGCCCAGAAAAGAGGCGAAAAGGAGAAAAACGTAAAAAAACGTGAAAAAAAAGTAAGAGGAAGAGAAGGGAAAAAAAGGTGGAAATGGGTTTAAAAGTGATTTCGGCGGAGAAATATATATATATATATATATATATATATATATATATATATACGCGCACACACACACATATATATAAACGTATTCTCCGTTGAGATATTGCAGCCGCTGCTGTGTCCAGGCCCAGGAGCCTTAGCACTGTGCTGTGATGTCACTCAATACCACTGACATCACTAGGTGTAAACAACATCTCTCCTTTGCTGTGTATGTGACTATGGAGCTGTTTGGTGATGTCGTCTATTATGGCCTTCATAGAAGCAACAGGAGATTGTTGCATCCATCTAGAACCCTGAGAACTACAGTGCTATGATGTCACTCACTTCCACAGGCCTTGCAGAGTGTAAACAACAACAACCCAGCTTTGTTGTGTATGTAACCATAGGGATTTGTGATGTCACCTAGAACCTTCACAGCAGCGACAGCTTTATGAGGAGCATCAGCACTGCTCTGCCTGAGCAGAACCATCACCGCCATAGGTTGTCAAATAACCCGGGTTTAACCCACACAGGTAAGTCCAATGGGGTGCAGGCATGTCCTCTATGCTTACAGCTTCCCGTGGGTGTTGGTTTGATACCGTTTGGGGACAGCCAAGGAGGCATCTGCAGGCAACAAAGGTAGGTGTGTGCTTGTGTGTGTGTTTCCTATGCAGATCCTAAGCCCAGTGTCACATGCAAGTAGGAGGAGTAAGAAGGGTTCCTGGCAAATCCGGGTTATGGATTGCATTTAAAAAGGCCCCGTGGGAGTGCAATGGGCCCCTGTCTTGCTGCTTAGCAATAATGGTATGGGTTTAGGTTCTGCTGTGTGTACTGGTGGTTGACTGCCCCCCAACCCAGAGTGTGCATGGAAAATTGTCTGGCAGCCTCCCTGACAGCAAGCAGTGATAGTGCCCATGAAGGGCACCTTGTTGGGCCCGCCCCTTTCACGGTTATCGCTTCTCGGCCTTTTGGCTAAGATCAAGTGTAGTATCTGTTCTTATCAGTTTAATATCTGATACGTCCCCTATCTGGGGACCATATATTAAATGGATTTTTGAGAACGGGGGCCGATTTCGAAGCTTGCTTCCGTCGCCCTATGCATTGACCCGATATGGCAGTATCTTCGGGTACAGTGCACCACCCCCTTACAGGGTTAAAAAGAAAGATTCCTACTTTCATTGCTACCTGCTTGCTGGCTAGCCAGCTAGCCAGCCCTGTGGGCCTTGCTGCTGCTGCAGCCAAAAAACAAAAGGTGGTGCTTCTGCTGCTTCTGCTTCTGCTTGTGTCTGGCCGCTGTTGGAGCGTCCAGGCACAGGACTTCTGCTGCTGCTGACTAAATGGCCTCCTTAATTGGATCATTTGAGTAGCCAGCACACCTGTGCAGGTAGGGCATGACATGATAGGCAGCTGCCTTGATAGCGGGTGGGTGCTGAATGTTCCTAATTGACAAAATAAGATTAATGCTTATGAAGAAATATAAAATCTCATCCCTTCCCCAATATCGCGCCACACCCCTACCCCTTAATTCCCTGGTTGAACTTGATGGACATATGTCTTTTTTCGACCGTACTAACTATGTAACTATGTAACATAACATGGGGGGGGGGGGGTCTCCTGGCTGTTCACACAGGTGTGTCATTGCTGTACATTGACCATGCATTGCTTCTGTGGTATTGCAAAGGCAAAGACAAATGCTTCCAGCCATCCATTGCACTAATGGATTGGTCATCAGCTGGCTGTCTATGTCCCGCATCAATATAGACCAAAGTACAGAGGGTTAGGCTATGCTATTGTGCACCTACCTGATGCATCAGAAGGTGCGAGGCCCTTGCTAAATTCTGTGCACAGACTTTGAGATCTATACTTTAGACTGTATCTAAACCTGCTCCAACATGGACTGACATTCTGGCCTACTTTCAGCCGATGCGACTTGTCTGTCGCTGAACAGTCGCTTTTTATGTATTCAGCACCTATGTATAATGTTGTAAAAATGCTCTAGAAGCTAAAGTCGCAGAAATGTCACACATATTTGGCCTGCAACTTTCTGTGCGACAAATTCAGACAGGAAAAATCAGTATAAATCCTTAGAAAATTATCCCCCAGTGTCTCCATCTGCTGGCGGTATTGAATAAGCATTGCTGCACTGATGGGGTATGCATTAGACGAAAAAAAAGAAGAAAAAGAAGAATAATACGCCCAGAAAAGAGGCGAAAAGGAGAAAAACGTAAAAAAACGTGAAAAAAAAGTAAGAGGAAGAGAAGGGAAAAAAAGGTGGAAATGGGTTTAAAAGTGATTTCGGCGGAGAAATATATATATATATATATATATATATATATATATATATATATATACGCGCACACACACACATATATATAAACGTATTCTCCGTTGAGATATTGCAGCCGCTGCTGTGTCCAGGCCCAGGAGCCTTAGCACTGTGCTGTGATGTCACTCAATACCACTGACATCACTAGGTGTAAACAACATCTCTCCTTTGCTGTGTATGTGACTATGGAGCTGTTTGGTGATGTCGTCTATTATGGCCTTCATAGAAGCAACAGGAGATTGTTGCATCCATCTAGAACCCTGAGAACTACAGTGCTATGATGTCACTCACTTCCACAGGCCTTGCAGAGTGTAAACAACAACAACCCAGCTTTGTTGTGTATGTAACCATAGGGATTTGTGATGTCACCTAGAACCTTCACAGCAGCGACAGCTTTATGAGGAGCATCAGCACTGCTCTGCCTGAGCAGAACCATCACCGCCATAGGTTGTCAAATAACCCGGGTTTAACCCACACAGGTAAGTCCAATGGGGTGCAGGCATGTCCTCTATGCTTACAGCTTCCCGTGGGTGTTGGTTTGATACCGTTTGGGGACAGCCAAGGAGGCATCTGCAGGCAACAAAGGTAGGTGTGTGCTTGTGTGTGTGTTTCCTATGCAGATCCTAAGCCCAGTGTCACATGCAAGTAGGAGGAGTAAGAAGGGTTCCTGGCAAATCCGGGTTATGGATTGCATTTAAAAAGGCCCCGTGGGAGTGCAATGGGCCCCTGTCTTGCTGCTTAGCAATAATGGTATGGGTTTAGGTTCTGCTGTGTGTACTGGTGGTTGACTGCCCCCCAACCCAGAGTGTGCATGGAAAATTGTCTGGCAGCCTCCCTGACAGCAAGCAGTGATAGTGCCCATGAAGGGCACCTTGTTGGGCCCGCCCCTTTCACGGTTATCGCTTCTCGGCCTTTTGGCTAAGATCAAGTGTAGTATCTGTTCTTATCAGTTTAATATCTGATACGTCCCCTATCTGGGGACCATATATTAAATGGATTTTTGAGAACGGGGGCCGATTTCGAAGCTTGCTTCCGTCGCCCTATGCATTGACCCGATATGGCAGTATCTTCGGGTACAGTGCACCACCCCCTTACAGGGTTAAAAAGAAAGATTCCTACTTTCATTGCTACCTGCTTGCTGGCTAGCCAGCTAGCCAGCCCTGTGGGCCTTGCTGCTGCTGCAGCCAAAAAACAAAAGGTGGTGCTTCTGCTGCTTCTGCTTCTGCTTGTGTCTGGCCGCTGTTGGAGCGTCCAGGCACAGGACTTCTGCTGCTGCTGACTAAATGGCCTCCTTAATTGGATCATTTGAGTAGCCAGCACACCTGTGCAGGTAGGGCATGACATGATAGGCAGCTGCCTTGATAGCGGGTGGGTGCTGAATGTTCCTAATTGACAAAATAAGATTAATGCTTATGAAGAAATATAAAATCTCATCCCTTCCCCAATATCGCGCCACACCCCTACCCCTTAATTCCCTGGTTGAACTTGATGGACATATGTCTTTTTTCGACCGTACTAACTATGTAACTATGTAACATAACATGGGGGGGGGGGGGGGTCTCCTGGCTGTTCACACAGGTGTGTCATTGCTGTACATTGACCATGCATTGCTTCTGTGGTATTGCAAAGGCAAAGACAAATGCTTCCAGCCATCCATTGCACTAATGGATTGGTCATCAGCTGGCTGTCTATGTCCCGCATCAATATAGACCAAAGTACAGAGGGTTAGGCTATGCTATTGTGCACCTACCTGATGCATCAGAAGGTGCGAGGCCCTTGCTAAATTCTGTGCACAGACTTTGAGATCTATACTTTAGACTGTATCTAAACCTGCTCCAACATGGACTGACATTCTGGCCTACTTTCAGCCGATGCGACTTGTCTGTCGCTGAACAGTCGCTTTTTATGTATTCAGCACCTATGTATAATGTTGTAAAAATGCTCTAGAAGCTAAAGTCGCAGAAATGTCACACATATTTGGCCTGCAACTTTCTGTGCGACAAATTCAGACAGGAAAAATCAGTATAAATCCTTAGAAAATTATCCCCCAGTGTCTCCATCTGCTGGCGGTATTGAATAAGCATTGCTGCACTGATGGGGTATGCATTAGACGAAAAAAAAGAAGAAAAAGAAGAATAATACGCCCAGAAAAGAGGCGAAAAGGAGAAAAACGTAAAAAAACGTGAAAAAAAAGTAAGAGGAAGAGAAGGGAAAAAAAGGTGGAAATGGGTTTAAAAGTGATTTCGGCGGAGAAATATATATATATATATATATATATATATATATATATATATACGCGCACACACACACATATATATAAACGTATTCTCCGTTGAGATATTGCAGCCGCTGCTGTGTCCAGGCCCAGGAGCCTTAGCACTGTGCTGTGATGTCACTCAATACCACTGACATCACTAGGTGTAAACAACATCTCTCCTTTGCTGTGTATGTGACTATGGAGCTGTTTGGTGATGTCGTCTATTATGGCCTTCATAGAAGCAACAGGAGATTGTTGCATCCATCTAGAACCCTCAGAACTACAGTGCTATGATGTCACTCACTTCCACAGGCCTTGCAGAGTGTAAACAACAACAACCCAGCTTTGTTGTGTATGTAACCATAGGGATTTGTGATGTCACCTAGAACCTTCACAGCAGCGACAGCTTTATGAGGAGCATCAGCACTGCTCTGCCTGAGCAGAACCATCACCGCCATAGGTTGTCAAATAACCCGGGTTTAACCCACACAGGTAAGTCCAATGGGGTGCAGGCATGTCCTCTATGCTTACAGCTTCCCGTGGGTGTTGGTTTGATACCGTTTGGGGACAGCCAAGGAGGCATCTGCAGGCAACAAAGGTAGGTGTGTGCTTGTGTGTGTGTTTCCTATGCAGATCCTAAGCCCAGTGTCACATGCAAGTAGGAGGAGTAAGAAGGGTTCCTGGCAAATCCGGGTTATGGATTGCATTTAAAAAGGCCCCGTGGGAGTGCAATGGGCCCCTGTCTTGCTGCTTAGCAATAATGGTATGGGTTTAGGTTCTGCTGTGTGTACTGGTGGTTGACTGCCCCCCAGCCCAGAGTGTGCATGGAAAATTGTCTGGCAGCCTCCCTGACAGCAAGCAGTGATAGTGCCCATGAAGGGCACCTTGTTGGGCCCGCCCCTTTCACGGTTATCGCTTCTCGGCCTTTTGGCTAAGATCAAGTGTAGTATCTGTTCTTATCAGTTTAATATCTGATACGTCCCCTATCTGGGGACCATATATTAAATGGATTTTTGAGAACGGGGGCCGATTTCGAAGCTTGCTTCCGTCGCCCTATGCATTGACCCGATATGGCAGTATCTTCGGGTACAGTGCACCACCCCCTTACAGGGTTAAAAAGAAAGATTCCTACTTTCATTGCTACCTGCTTGCTGGCTAGCCAGCTAGCCAGCCCTGTGGGCCTTGCTGCTGCTGCAGCCAAAAAACAAAAGGTGGTGCTGCTTCTGCTGCTTCTGCTTCTGCTTGTGTCTGGCCGCTGTTGGAGCGTCCAGGCACAGGACTTCTGCTGCTGCTGACTAAATGGCCTCCTTAATTGGATCATTTGAGTAGCCAGCACACCTGTGCAGGTAGGGCATGACATGATAGGCAGCTGCCTTGATAGCGGGTGGGTGCTGAATGTTCCTAATTGACAAAATAAGATTAATGCTTATGAAGAAATATAAAATCTCATCCCTTCCCCAATATCGCGCCACACCCCTACCCCTTAATTCCCTGGTTGAACTTGATGGACATATGTCTTTTTTCGACCGTACTAACTATGTAACTATGTAACATAACATGGGGGGGGGGGGTCTCCTGGCTGTTCACACAGGTGTGTCATTGCTGTACATTGACCATGCATTGCTTCTGTGGTATTGCAAAGGCAAAGACAAATGCTTCCAGCCATCCATTGCACTAATGGATTGGTCATCAGCTGGCTGTCTATGTCCCGCATCAATATAGACCAAAGTACAGAGGGTTAGGCTATGCTATTGTGCACCTACCTGATGCATCAGAAGGTGCGAGGCCCTTGCTAAATTCTGTGCACAGACTTTGAGATCTATACTTTAGACTGTATCTAAACCTGCTCCAACATGGACTGACATTCTGGCCTACTTTCAGCCGATGCGACTTGTCTGTCGCTGAACAGTCGCTTTTTATGTATTCAGCACCTATGTATAATGTTGTAAAAATGCTCTAGAAGCTAAAGTCGCAGAAATGTCACACATATTTGGCCTGCAACTTTCTGTGCGACAAATTCAGACAGGAAAAATCAGTATAAATCCTTAGAAAATTATCCCCCAGTGTCTCCATCTGCTGGCGGTATTGAATAAGCATTGCTGCACTGATGGGGTATGCATTAGACGAAAAAAAAGAAGAAAAAGAAGAATAATACGCCCAGAAAAGAGGCGAAAAGGAGAAAAACGTAAAAAAACGTGAAAAAAAAGTAAGAGGAAGAGAAGGGAAAAAAAGGTGGAAATGGGTTTAAAAGTGATTTCGGCGGAGAAATATATATATATATATATATATATATATATATATATATACGCGCACACACACACATATATATAAACGTATTCTCCGTTGAGATATTGCAGCCGCTGCTGTGTCCAGGCCCAGGAGCCTTAGCACTGTGCTGTGATGTCACTCAATACCACTGACATCACTAGGTGTAAACAACATCTCTCCTTTGCTGTGTATGTGACTATGGAGCTGTTTGGTGATGTCGTCTATTATGGCCTTCATAGAAGCAACAGGAGATTGTTGCATCCATCTAGAACCCTCAGAACTACAGTGCTATGATGTCACTCACTTCCACAGGCCTTGCAGAGTGTAAACAACAACAACCCAGCTTTGTTGTGTATGTAACCATAGGGATTTGTGATGTCACCTAGAACCTTCACAGCAGCGACAGCTTTATGAGGAGCATCAGCACTGCTCTGCCTGAGCAGAACCATCACCGCCATAGGTTGTCAAATAACCCGGGTTTAACCCACACAGGTAAGTCCAATGGGGTGCAGGCATGTCCTCTATGCTTACAGCTTCCCGTGGGTGTTGGTTTGATACCGTTTGGGGACAGCCAAGGAGGCATCTGCAGGCAACAAAGGTAGGTGTGTGCTTGTGTGTGTGTTTCCTATGCAGATCCTAAGCCCAGTGTCACATGCAAGTAGGAGGAGTAAGAAGGGTTCCTGGCAAATCCGGGTTATGGATTGCATTTAAAAAGGCCCCGTGGGAGTGCAATGGGCCCCTGTCTTGCTGCTTAGCAATAATGGTATGGGTTTAGGTTCTGCTGTGTGTACTGGTGGTTGACTGCCCCCCAGCCCAGAGTGTGCATGGAAAATTGTCTGGCAGCCTCCCTGACAGCAAGCAGTGATAGTGCCCATGAAGGGCACCTTGTTGGGCCCGCCCCTTTCACGGTTATCGCTTCTCGGCCTTTTGGCTAAGATCAAGTGTAGTATCTGTTCTTATCAGTTTAATATCTGATACGTCCCCTATCTGGGGACCATATATTAAATGGATTTTTGAGAACGGGGGCCGATTTCGAAGCTTGCTTCCGTCGCCCTATGCATTGACCCGATATGGCAGTATCTTCGGGTACAGTGCACCACCCCCTTACAGGGTTAAAAAGAAAGATTCCTACTTTCATTGCTACCTGCTTGCTGGCTAGCCAGCTAGCCAGCCCTGTGGGCCTTGCTGCTGCTGCAGCCAAAAAACAAAAGGTGGTGCTGCTGCTGCTTCTGCTGCTTCTGCTTCTGCTTGTGTCTGGCCGCTGTTGGAGCGTCCAGGCACAGGACTTCTGCTGCTGCTGACTAAATGGCCTCCTTAATTGGATCATTTGAGTAGCCAGCACACCTGTGCAGGTAGGGCATGACATGATAGGCAGCTGCCTTGATAGCGGGTGGGTGCTGAATGTTCCTAATTGACAAAATAAGATTAATGCTTATGAAGAAATATAAAATCTCATCCCTTCCCCAATATCGCGCCACACCCCTACCCCTTAATTCCCTGGTTGAACTTGATGGACATATGTCTTTTTTCGACCGTACTAACTATGTAACTATGTAACATAACATGGGGGGGGGGGGGGGGGTCTCCTGGCTGTTCACACAGGTGTGTCATTGCTGTACATTGACCATGCATTGCTTCTGTGGTATTGCAAAGGCAAAGACAAATGCTTCCAGCCATCCATTGCACTAATGGATTGGTCATCAGCTGGCTGTCTATGTCCCGCATCAATATAGACCAAAGTACAGAGGGTTAGGCTATGCTATTGTGCACCTACCTGATGCATAAGAAGGTGCGAGGCCCTTGCTAAATTCTGTGCACAGACTTTGAGATCTATACTTTAGACTGTATCTAAACCTGCTCCAACATGGACTGACATTCTGGCCTACTTTCAGCCGATGCGACTTGTCTGTCGCTGAACAGTCGCTTTTTATGTATTCAGCACCTATGTATAATGTTGTAAAAATGCTCTAGAAGCTAAAGTCGCAGAAATGTCACACATATTTGGCCTGCAACTTTCTGTGCGACAAATTCAGACAGGAAAAATCAGTATAAATCCTTAGAAAATTATCCCCCAGTGTCTCCATCTGCTGGCGGTATTGAATAAGCATTGCTGCACTGATGGGGTATGCATTAGACGAAAAAAAAGAAGAAAAAGAAGAATAATACGCCCAGAAAAGAGGCGAAAAGGAGAAAAACGTAAAAAAACGTGAAAAAAAAGTAAGAGGAAGAGAAGGGAAAAAAAGGTGGAAATGGGTTTAAAAGTGATTTCGGCAGAGAAATATATATATATATATATATATATATATATATATATATATATATATATACGCGCACACACACACATATATATAAACGTATTCTCCGTTGAGATATTGCAGCCGCTGCTGTGTCCAGGCCCAGGAGCCTTAGCACTGTGCTGTGATGTCACTCAATACCACTGACATCACTAGGTGTAAACAACATCTCTCCTTTGCTGTGTATGTGACTATGGAGCTGTTTGGTGATGTCGTCTATTATGGCCTTCATAGAAGCAACAGGAGATTGTTGCATCCATCTAGAACCCTCAGAACTACAGTGCTATGATGTCACTCACTTCCACAGGCCTTGCAGAGTGTAAACAACAACAACCCAGCTTTGTTGTGTATGTAACCATAGGGATTTGTGATGTCACCTAGAACCTTCACAGCAGCGACAGCTTTATGAGGAGCATCAGCACTGCTCTGCCTGAGCAGAACCATCACCGCCATAGGTTGTCAAATAACCCGGGTTTAACCCACACAGGTAAGTCCAATGGGGTGCAGGCATGTCCTCTATGCTTACAGCTTCCCGTGGGTGTTGGTTTGATACCGTTTGGGGACAGCCAAGGAGGCATCTGCAGGCAACAAAGGTAGGTGTGTGCTTGTGTGTGTGTTTCCTATGCAGATCCTAAGCCCAGTGTCACATGCAAGTAGGAGGAGTAAGAAGGGTTCCTGGCAAATCCGGGTTATGGATTGCATTTAAAAAGGCCCCGTGGGAGTGCAATGGGCCCCTGTCTTGCTGCTTAGCAATAATGGTATGGGTTTAGGTTCTGCTGTGTGTTGTCACAATGCCGGCTGGCAGGTAGTGGATCCTCTGTGCCAGAGAGGGATTGGCGTGGACCGTGCTAGTGGACCGGTTCTAAGCCACTACTGGTTTTCACCAGAGCCCGCCGCAAAGCGGGATGGTCTTGCTGCGGCGGTAGTGACCATGTCGTATCCACTAGCAACGGCTCACCTCTCTGGCTGCTGAAGATAGGCGCGGTACAAGGGAGTAGGCAGAAGCAAGGTCAGACGTAGCAGAAGGTCGGGGCAGGCAGCAAGGATCGTAGTCAGGGGCAACGGCAGAAGGTCTGGAAACACAGGCAAGGAACACACAAGGAACGCTTTCACTGGCACTAAGGCAACAAGATCCGGCAAGGGAGTGCAGGGGAAGTGAGGTGATATAGGGAAGTGCACAGGTGAACAAACTAATTGGAACCACTGCGCCAATCAGCGGCGCAGTGGCCCTTTAAATCGCAGGGACCCGGCGCGCGCGCGCCCTAGGGAGCGGGGCCGCGCGCGCCGGGACAGAACAGACGGAGAGCGAGTCAGGTAGGGGAGCCGGGGTGCACATCGCGAGCCGGGGCATGACTACGTATTATTCTTCTTTTTCTTCTTTTTTTTCGTCTAATGCATACCCCATCAAATCCTCTGACCCGGGGCGCTGCGATTCCGCTGCCAGCCGGGATGCGATTCGCGATGCGGGTAGCGCCCGCTCGCGATGTGCACCCCGGCTCCCCTACCTGACTCGCTCTCCGTCTGTTCTGTCCCGGCGCGCGCGGCCCCGCTCCCTAGGGCGCGCGCGCGCCGGGTCCCTGCGATTTAAAGGGCCACTGCGCCGCTGATTGGCGCAGTGGTTCCAATTAGTTTGTTCACCTGTGCACTTCCCTATATCACCTCACTTCCCCTGCACTCCCTTGCCGGATCTTGTTGCCTTAGTGCCAGTGAAAGCGTTCCTTGTGTGTTCCTTGCCTGTGTTTCCAGACCTTCTGCCGTTGCCCCTGACTACGATCCTTGCTGCCTGCCCCGACCTTCTGCTACGTCTGACCTTCCAGTAGCTAGGGACACGGAAGCGGACATATTTAGCGGAGAGCCATACCTTGTCTCCAGGGGAAAAAACGGGGGGAGCTCTTCTGTTCTTATCCGCGAACTTCTTCATGCGTGATGAAGCCTGTAAGAGAGAATTTTGGGTCTCTCTCCATATGATGGAAAGGTCACGAGAAATTTCATCCACAGCGGGCAGACCAGAGGGCAAGGGAGTAGGGAGGGGGGGAAGAGGGTGACGGCCGTACACCACGAAAAATGGGGATTTGGAGGAAGACTCAGAGACCCTGAAGTTATACGAGAATTCGGCCCATGGGAGGAGATCTGCCCAGTCATCCTGGCGGGAGGAAACAAAATGTCGCAAATAATCACCCAAGATCTGGTTAATCCTTTCTACTTGTCCATTGGACTGGGGATGATATGCAGAAGAAAAATTTAATTTAATCTTGAGTTGTTTACAGAGAGCCCTCCAGAATTTAGACACGAATTGGACGCCTCTATCCGAGACAATCTGCGTAGGCAACCCGTGAAGACGAAAAATGTGTACAAAAAATTGCTTTGCCAACTGAGGCGCTGAAGGAAGACCAGGAAGGGGAATAAAATGTGCCATCTTGGAAAATCGATCAACGACCACCCAAATAACAGTGTTGCCACGGGAAGGGGGTAAATCAGTAATAAAATCCATACCAATCAGAGACCAAGGCTGTTCGGGGACAGGCAGAGGATGAAGAAAACCAGCGGGCTTCTGGCGAGGAGTCTTATCCCGGGCACAGATAGTGCAGGCTCGCACAAAGTCCACAACATCCGTCTCCAGAGTCGGCCACCAATAGAAGCGGGAGATGAGTTGCACAGATTTCTTGATACCCGCATGACCTGCGAGATGGGAGGAGTGACCCCATTTGAGGATTCCGAGGCGTTGGCGAGGAGAAACAAAGGTCTTTCCTGGAGGAGTCTGCCTGATGGAGGCAGGAGAAGTGGAGATCAGGCAGTCAGGTGGAATGATGTGTTGCGGAGAGAGTTCAACTTCTGAGGCATCCGAGGAACGAGAGAGAGCATCGGCCCTAATGTTCTTATCGGCAGGACGAAAGTGAATCTCAAAATTAAATCGGGCAAAGAACAGAGACCACCGGGCCTGGCGAGGATTCAGCCGTTGGGCAGACTGGAGGTAGGAGAGGTTCTTGTGGTCGGTGTAGATAATAACAGGAGAACTTGATCCCTCCAGCAGATGCCTCCATTCCTCAAGTGCTAATTTAATGGCTAGAAGCTCTCGATCCCCGATGGAGTAGTTCCTCTCCGCTGGAGAGAAGGTCCTAGAGAAAAAACCACAAGTGACAGCATGCCCGGAAGAATTTTTTTGTAGAAGAACAGCTCCAGCTCCCACTGAGGAGGCATCAACCTCCAATAGGAAGGGTTTGGAAGGGTCAGGTCTGGAGAGGACGGGAGCCGAAGAAAAGGCAGACTTGAGTCGTTTAAAGGCGTCTTCTGCTTGAGGAGGCCAGGACTTGGGATCAGCATTTTTTTTGGTTAAAGCCACGATAGGAGCCACAATGGTAGAAAAATGTGGAATAAATTGCCTGTAGTAATTGGCGAACCCCAAAAAGCGTTGGATAGCACGGAGTCCGGAGGGGCGTGGCCAATCTAAGACGGCAGAGAGTTTGTCTGGATCCATCTGTAGTCCCTGGCCCGAGACCAAATATCCTAGAAAAGGAAGAGATTGGCATTCAAACAGACATTTCTCAATTTTGGCATAGAGTTGGTTGTCACGAAGTCTCTGAAGAACCATACGGACATGCTGGCGGTGTTCTTCTAGATTGGCAGAAAAAATTAGGATATCGTCCAGATATACAACAACACAGGAGTATAACAGATCACGAAAAATTTCATTGACAAAGTCTTGGAAGACGGCAGGGGCGTTGCACAGTCCAAAGGGCATGACCAGATACTCAAAGTGTCCATCTCTGGTGTTAAATGCCGTTTTCCACTCGTCCCCCTCTCTGATGCGGATGAGGTTATAGGCGCCTCTTAAGTCCAATTTAGTGAAGATGTGGGCACCTTGGAGGCGATCAAAGAGTTCAGAGATGAGGGGTAAGGGGTAGCGGTTCTTAACCGTGATTTTATTAAGACCGCGGTAGTCAATGCAAGGACATAGGGAGCCATCTTTTTTGGACACAAAGAAAAATCCGGCTCCGGCAGGAGAGGAGGATTTACGGATAAAGCCCTTTTTTAGATTCTCCCTGACGTATTCGGACATGGCAAGAGTCTCTGGGGCAGAGAGAGGATAAATTCTGCCCCGGGGTGGAGTAGTGCCCGGGAGGAGGTCGATAGGGCAATCATAAGGCCTGTGAGGAGGTAGAGTCTCAGCTTGTTTTTTGCAGAAAACATCCGCGAAGTCCATATAGGCCTTAGGGAGACCGGTTACTGGAGGAACCACAGAGTTACGGCAAGGGTTACTGGGAACCGGTTTTAGACAGTTCTTGGAACAAGAGGACCCCCAACTCTTGATCTCCCCAGTGGACCAATCCAGGGTAGGGGAATGAAGTTGAAGCCAGGGAAGTCCAAGGAGAATTTCCGAGGTGCAATTGGGGAGGACCAAAAGTTCAATCCTCTCATGATGAGATCCGATGCTCATAAGAAGGGGCTCCGTGCGGAAACGTATGGTACAGTCCAATCTTTCATTATTTACACAATTGATGTAGAGGGGTCTGGCGAGACTGGTCACCGGGATGTTGAACCTGTTGACGAGAGAGGCCAAAATAAAATTTCCTGCAGATCCAGAGTCCAAGAAGGCCACTGTAGAGAAGGAGAAGGCAGAGGCAGACATCCGCACAGGCACAGTAAGACGTGGAGAAGCAGAGTAGACATCAAGGACTGTTTCACCTTTGTGCGGAGTCAGCGTACGTCTTTCCAGGCGGGGAGGACGGATAGGACAATCTCTCAGGAAGTGTTCGGTACTAGCACAGTACAGGCAGAGGTTCTCCATACGGCGTCGTGTCCTCTCTTGAGGTGTCAGGCGAGACCGGTCGACCTGCATAGCCTCCACGGCGGGAGGCACAGGAACAGATTGCAGGGGACCAGAGGAGAGAGGAGCCGAGGAGAAGAAACGCCTCGTGCGAACAGAGTCCATATCTTGGCGGAGTTCCTGACGCCTTTCGGAAAAACGCATGTCAATGCGAGTGGCTAGGTGAATAAGTTCATGTAGATTAGCAGGAATTTCTCGTGCGGCCAGAACATCTTTAATGTTGCTGGATAGGCCTTTTTTGAAGGTCGCGCAGAGGGCCTCATTATTCCAGGACAATTCTGAAGCAAGAGTACGGAATTGTACGGCATACTCGCCAACGGAAGAATTACCCTGGACCAGGTTCAACAGGGCAGTCTCAGCAGAAGAGGCTCGGGCAGGTTCCTCAAAGACACTTCGGATTTCCGAGAAGAAGGAGTGTACAGAGGCAGTGACGGGGTCATTGCGGTCCCAGAGCGGTGTGGCCCATGACAGGGCTTTTCCGGACAGAAGGCTGACTACGAAAGCCACCTTAGACCTTTCAGTAGGAAACAGGTCCGACATCATCTCCAGATGCAGGGAACATTGGGAAAGAAAGCCACGGCAAAACTTAGAGTCCCCATCAAATTTATCCGGCAAGGATAAGCGTATCCCAGGAGCGGCCACTCGCTGCGGAGGAGGTGCAGGAGCTGGCGGAGGAGATGACTGCTGAAGCTGTGGTAGTAACTGTTGTAGCATAACGGTCAGTTGAGACAGCTGTTGGCCTTGTTGCGCTATCTGTTGTGACTGCTGGGCGACCACCGTGGTGAGGTCAGCGACAACTGGCAGAGGAACTTCAGCGGGATCCATGGCCGGATCTACTGTCACGATGCCGGCTGGCAGGTAGTGGATCCTCTGTGCCAGAGAGGGATTGGCGTGGACCGTGCTAGTGGACCGGTTCTAAGCCACTACTGGTTTTCACCAGAGCCCGCCGCAAAGCGGGATGGTCTTGCTGCGGCGGTAGTGACCAGGTCGTATCCACTAGCAACGGCTCACCTCTCTGGCTGCTGAAGATAGGCGCGGTACAAGGGAGTAGGCAGAAGCAAGGTCAGACGTAGCAGAAGGTCGGGGCAGGCAGCAAGGATCGTAGTCAGGGGCAACGGCAGAAGGTCTGGAAACACAGGCAAGGAACACACAAGGAACGCTTTCACTGGCACTAAGGCAACAAGATCCGGCAAGGGAGTGCAGGGGAAGTGAGGTGATATAGGGAAGTGCACAGGTGAACAAACTAATTGGAACCACTGCGCCAATCAGCGGCGCAGTGGCCCTTTAAATCGCAGGGACCCGGCGCGCGCGCGCCCTAGGGAGCGGGGCCGCGCGCGCCGGGACAGAACAGACGGAGAGCGAGTCAGGTAGGGGAGCCGGGGTGCACATCGCGAGCGGGCGCTACCCGCATCGCGAATCGCATCCCGGCTGGCAGCGGAATCGCAGCGCCCCGGGTCAGAGGACGTGACCGGAGCGCTGCCGCGGGGAGAGTGAAGCGAGCGCTCCGGGGAGGAGCGGGGACCCGGAGCGCTCGGCGTAACATGTGTACTGGTGGTTGACTGCCCCCCAGCCCAGAGTGTGCATGGAAAATTGTCTGGCAGCCTCCCTGACAGCAAGCAGTGATAGTGCCCATGAAGGGCACCTTGTTGGGCCCGCCCCTTTCACGGTTATCGCTTCTCGGCCTTTTGGCTAAGATCAAGTGTAGTATTTGCTTGCTTGATCTGGCTGGAAGGTGCCCGGGGTACCCGCTCCTTTTCCCTGGGGGATCGTTCCACCTTTTGGTGGGACTAAACCCCCTTGCTGACATCAGGGTAGCGGCTTAGTCCCCGGGCAACGAGAAGCGATCACCACCTACCTGCTTGCAGTAGGGGAGGTGTTTTGTTCTGCGATGGAGGAGGCTGGCAAGACAGAAGATCCTGCTATAGGTGTACCTAGCTACGCCAGACTACGAAATGGAGTTCGTGTTACTCTTTTGGACCCTGAGAAGAAGGAGAGAGGCTTATTTTTCGTAGTGGAAGAGATTTTGTTCAAGCTCTTTGAGCTGAAGAAGGAACATATATTATCCATGCTGGAATTTCCAAGAAGTGGTATCTATGACGTGGTTCTGGTTTCGGAGGAGGACTGTGGTATGTTCTGCAATAAAGCATTGCTGTGGAAGTCGCACCCTGTATTGGGAGGGGTAGAGATTACTCCCCATTTTCCGACGCAGGAAAGACTTCTAACTGTAAGGATGTACAGTCCGTATATTCCAGAAGAGGAGATTGTTTTGTTCCTTTCCAGATTCTGTGAGGAGGTGAAGCCAAAAGGCAAGATATATAATCAATTCGGTCTTTGGACGACGAAGTGGAAATTTCAAGTGAAGTTTCAGAAAGCACCTGATGGAAGGCTAATGTATCCGCCTGGTCGTTTTAAGATTGGTACAGTAAATGGGGACCTGTTCTTTTCTGGCATGGACGACTTTTGTCGAAAGTGTAAGAAGTACGGGCATAGGAAAGATTTCTGCGACATCTTGTGGTGCTATAAATGTCAAGGAGAAGGCCATGAACCAGAAGCATGTAAAGAAAAGAAAAAATGCCACCTATGTGGTGATGAGGGGCATCTGGTAGGCACGTGTCCTAAGAGGAAGAAGAAGAAGAAGGAGGGTATGAAAAGAAATAGAGAGGAGGCAATTGAAGTGAGTGAAGAACCGGAAGGGGAAGAAGCTCCAACTAGAAAAGTGGTGGAGGAGAAGAAAAGGAAAGAAAATGAAGAAGATGAATTTATACCGGTAAGGTATGGAGGCTCTCTTGATGTTGTTTTCGAGAGTGTGACAAATAAAGAGAAAAAGGCCTTTGACAAGGATTTGGGTAGTCTAAAAGAAAGATTGGGATACAAAATAAATGAAGCAAGGGATAAAGTTTATCGTTCGTTTCACGCAGATGTGGATAGATTTGTGGAAACATACAAAGTTCCGGCATGGCTGGCGGTTCCAGCTAAAAGTGAGATGCAGAGAGGTGCAATAACTTGTGGTTTCCTAGAGTTCTTGATGGTTTTTGCATGGAGAAGAGGAATGACCTTTTGGTAATCCTCTTTGGTGAAATATTGCATGGTTAGTTTTGGTTAAATATTTTTTTTATGTTTTAAATATGGTTTATTTTATTGTTAAAAAAGATAAAGAAATAAAGAAAAACGGGTTTTCCTGATGATGAACAAAAAAAATCAAGCTCAAATAAGAACTTAGAGCTCTGATGGAGTTCTGAGGGTTAACTTAAAAAAAAAATCTGTTCTTATCAGTTTAATATCTGATACGTCCCCTATCTGGGGACCATATATTAAATGGATTTTTGAGAACGGGGGCCGATTTCGAAGCTTGCTTCCGTCGCCCTATGCATTGACCCGATATGGCAGTATCTTCGGGTACAGTGCACCACCCCCTTACAGGGTTAAAAAGAAAGATTCCTACTTTCATTGCTACCTGCTTGCTGGCTAGCCAGCTAGCCAGCCCTGTGGGCCTTGCTGCTGCTGCAGCCAAAAAACAAAAGGTGGTGCTGCTGCTGCTTCTGCTGCTTCTGCTTCTGCTTGTGTCTGGCCGCTGTTGGAGCGTCCAGGCACAGGACTTCTGCTGCTGCTGACTAAATGGCCTCCTTAATTGGATCATTTGAGTAGCCAGCACACCTGTGCAGGTAGGGCATGACATGATAGGCAGCTGCCTTGATAGCGGGTGGGTGCTGAATGTTCCTAATTGACAAAATAAGATTAATGCTTATGAAGAAATATAAAATCTCATCCCTTCCCCAATATCGCGCCACACCCCTACCCCTTAATTCCCTGGTTGAACTTGATGGACATATGTCTTTTTTCGACCGTACTAACTATGTAACTATGTAACATAACATGGGGGGGGGGGGGGGGTCTCCTGGCTGTTCACACAGGTGTGTCATTGCTGTACATTGACCATGCATTGCTTCTGTGGTATTGCAAAGGCAAAGACAAATGCTTCCAGCCATCCATTGCACTAATGGATTGGTCATCAGCTGGCTGTCTATGTCCCGCATCAATATAGACCAAAGTACAGAGGGTTAGGCTATGCTATTGTGCACCTACCTGATGCATCAGAAGGTGCGAGGCCCTTGCTAAATTCTGTGCACAGACTTTGAGATCTATACTTTAGACTGTATCTAAACCTGCTCCAACATGGACTGACATTCTGGCCTACTTTCAGCCGATGCGACTTGTCTGTCGCTGAACAGTCGCTTTTTATGTATTCAGCACCTATGTATAATGTTGTAAAAATGCTCTAGAAGCTAAAGTCGCAGAAATGTCACACATATTTGGCCTGCAACTTTCTGTGCGACAAATTCAGACAGGAAAAATCAGTATAAATCCTTAGAAAATTATCCCCCAGTGTCTCCATCTGCTGGCGGTATTGAATAAGCATTGCTGCACTGATGGGGTATGCATTAGACGAAAAAAAAGAAGAAAAAGAAGAATAATACGCCCAGAAAAGAGGCGAAAAGGAGAAAAACGTAAAAAAACGTGAAAAAAAAGTAAGAGGAAGAGAAGGGAAAAAAAGGTGGAAATGGGTTTAAAAGTGATTTCGGCGGAGAAATATATATATATATATATATATATATATATATATATATATATATATACGCGCACACACACACATATATATAAACGTATTCTCCGTTGAGATATTGCAGCCGCTGCTGTGTCCAGGCCCAGGAGCCTTAGCACTGTGCTGTGATGTCACTCAATACCACTGACATCACTAGGTGTAAACAACATCTCTCCTTTGCTGTGTATGTGACTATGGAGCTGTTTGGTGATGTCGTCTATTATGGCCTTCATAGAAGCAACAGGAGATTGTTGCATCCATCTAGAACCCTCAGAACTACAGTGCTATGATGTCACTCACTTCCACAGGCCTTGCAGAGTGTAAACAACAACAACCCAGCTTTGTTGTGTATGTAACCATAGGGATTTGTGATGTCACCTAGAACCTTCACAGCAGCGACAGCTTTATGAGGAGCATCAGCACTGCTCTGCCTGAGCAGAACCATCACCGCCATAGGTTGTCAAATAACCCGGGTTTAACCCACACAGGTAAGTCCAATGGGGTGCAGGCATGTCCTCTATGCTTACAGCTTCCCGTGGGTGTTGGTTTGATACCGTTTGGGGACAGCCAAGGAGGCATCTGCAGGCAACAAAGGTAGGTGTGTGCTTGTGTGTGTGTTTCCTATGCAGATCCTAAGCCCAGTGTCACATGCAAGTCGGAGGAGTAAGAAGGGTTCCTGGCAAATCCGGGTTATGGATTGCATTTAAAAAGGCCCCGTGGGAGTGCAATGGGCCCCTGTCTTGCTGCTTAGCAATAATGGTATGGGTTTAGGTTCTGCTGTGTGTACTGGTGGTTGACTGCCCCCCAGCCCAGAGTGTGCATGGAAAATTGTCTGGCAGCCTCCCTGACAGCAAGCAGTGATAGTGCCCATGAAGGGCACCTTGTTGGGCCCGCCCCTTTCACGGTTATCGCTTCTCGGCCTTTTGGCTAAGATCAAGTGTAGTATCTGTTCTTATCAGTTTAATATCTGATACGTCCCCTATCTGGGGACCATATATTAAATGGATTTTTGAGAACGGGGGCCGATTTCGAAGCTTGCTTCCGTCGCCCTATGCATTGACCCGATATGGCAGTATCTTCGGGTACAGTGCACCACCCCCTTACAGGGTTAAAAAGAAAGATTCCTACTTTCATTGCTACCTGCTTGCTGGCTAGCCAGCTAGCCAGCCCTGTGGGCCTTGCTGCTGCTGCAGCCAAAAAACAAAAGGTGGTGCTGCTGCTGCTTCTGCTGCTTCTGCTTCTGCTTGTGTCTGGCCGCTGTTGGAGCGTCCAGGCACAGGACTTCTGCTGCTGCTGACTAAATGGCCTCCTTAATTGGATCATTTGAGTAGCCAGCACACCTGTGCAGGTAGGGCATGACATGATAGGCAGCTGCCTTGATAGCGGGTGGGTGCTGAATGTTCCTAATTGACAAAATAAGATTAATGCTTATGAAGAAATATAAAATCTCATCCCTTCCCCAATATCGCGCCACACCCCTACCCCTTAATTCCCTGGTTGAACTTGATGGACATATGTCTTTTTTCGACCGTACTAACTATGTAACTATGTAACATAACATGGGGGGGGGGTGTCTCCTGGCTGTTCACACAGGTGTGTCATTGCTGTACATTGACCATGCATTGCTTCTGTGGTATTGCAAAGGCAAAGACAAATGCTTCCAGCCATCCATTGCACTAATGGATTGGTCATCAGCTGGCTGTCTATGTCCCGCATCAATATAGACCAAAGTACAGAGGGTTAGGCTATGCTATTGTGCACCTACCTGATGCATCAGAAGGTGCGAGGCCCTTGCTAAATTCTGTGCACAGACTTTGAGATCTATACTTTAGACTGTATCTAAACCTGCTCCAACATGGACTGACATTCTGGCCTACTTTCAGCCGATGCGACTTGTCTGTCGCTGAACAGTCGCTTTTTATGTATTCAGCACCTATGTATAATGTTGTAAAAATGCTCTAGAAGCTAAAGTCGCAGAAATGTCACACATATTTGGCCTGCAACTTTCTGTGCGACAAATTCAGACAGGAAAAATCAGTATAAATCCTTAGAAAATTATCCCCCAGTGTCTCCATCTGCTGGCGGTATTGAATAAGCATTGCTGCACTGATGGGGTATGCATTAGACGAAAAAAAAGAAGAAAAAGAAGAATAATACGCCCAGAAAAGAGGCGAAAAGGAGAAAAACGTAAAAAAACGTGAAAAAAAAGTAAGAGGAAGAGAAGGGAAGAAAAGGTGGAAATGGGTTTAAAAGTGATTTCGGCGTAGAAATATATATATATATATATATATATATATATATATATATATATATACGCGCACACACACACATATATATAAACGTATTCTCCGTTGAGATATTGCAGCCGCTGCTGTGTCCAGGCCCAGGAGCCTTAGCACTGTGCTGTGATGTCACTCAATACCACTGACATCACTAGGTGTAAACAACATCTCTCCTTTGCTGTGTATGTGACTATGGAGCTGTTTGGTGATGTCGTCTATTATGGCCTTCATAGAAGCAACAGGAGATTGTTGCATCCATCTAGAACCCTCAGAACTACAGTGCTATGATGTCACTCACTTCCACAGGCCTTGCAGAGTGTAAACAACAACAACCCAGCTTTGTTGTGTATGTAACCATAGGGATTTGTGATGTCACCTAGAACCTTCACAGCAGCGACAGCTTTATGAGGAGCATCAGCACTGCTCTGCCTGAGCAGAACCATCACCGCCATAGGTTGTCAAATAACCCGGGTTTAACCCACACAGGTAAGTCCAATGGGGTGCAGGCATGTCCTCTATGCTTACAGCTTCCCGTGGGTGTTGGTTTGATACCGTTTGGGGACAGCCAAGGAGGCATCTGCAGGCAACAAAGGTAGGTGTGTGCTTGTGTGTGTGTTTCCTATGCAGATCCTAAGCCCAGTGTCACATGCAAGTAGGAGGAGTAAGAAGGGTTCCTGGCAAATCCGGGTTATGGATTGCATTTAAAAAGGCCCCGTGGGAGTGCAATGGGCCCCTGTCTTGCTGCTTAGCAATAATGGTATGGGTTTAGGTTCTGCTGTGTGTACTGGTGGTTGACTGCCCCCCAGCCCAGAGTGTGCATGGAAAATTGTCTGGCAGCCTCCCTGACAGCAAGCAGTGATAGTGCCCATGAAGGGCACCTTGTTGGGCCCGCCCCTTTCACGGTTATCGCTTCTCGGCCTTTTGGCTAAGATCAAGTGTAGTATCTGTTCTTATCAGTTTAATATCTGATACGTCCCCTATCTGGGGACCATATATTAAATGGATTTTTGAGAACGGGGGCCGATTTCGAAGCTTGCTTCCGTCGCCCTATGCATTGACCCGATATGGCAGTATCTTCGGGTACAGTGCACCACCCCCTTACAGGGTTAAAAAGAAAGATTCCTACTTTCATTGCTACCTGCTTGCTGGCTAGCCAGCTAGCCAGCTAGCCAGCCCTGTGGGCCTTGCTGCTGCTGCAGCCAAAAAACAAAAGGTGGTGCTGCTGCTGCTTCTGCTGCTTCTGCTTCTGCTTGTGTCTGGCCGCTGTTGGAGCGTCCAGGCACAGGACTTCTGCTGCTGCTGACTAAATGGCCTCCTTAATTGGATCATTTGAGTAGCCAGCACACCTGTGCAGGTAGGGCATGACATGATAGGCAGCTGCCTTGATAGCGGGTGGGTGCTGAATGTTCCTAATTGACAAAATAAGATTAATGCTTATGAAGAAATATAAAATCTCATCCCTTCCCCAATATCGCGCCACACCCCTACCCCTTAATTCCCTGGTTGAACTTGATGGACATATGTCTTTTTTCGACCGTACTAACTATGTAACTATGTAACATAACATGGGGGGGGGGGGGTCTCCTGGCTGTTCACACAGGTGTGTCATTGCTGTACATTGACCATGCATTGCTTCTGTGGTATTGCAAAGGCAAAGACAAATGCTTCCAGCCATCCATTGCACTAATGGATTGGTCATCAGCTGGCTGTCTATGTCCCGCATCAATATAGACCAAAGTACAGAGGGTTAGGCTATGCTATTGTGCACCTACCTGATGCATCAGAAGGTGCGAGGCCCTTGCTAAATTCTGTGCACAGACTTTGAGATCTATACTTTAGACTGTATCTAAACCTGCTCCAACATGGACTGACATTCTGGCCTACTTTCAGCCGATGCGACTTGTCTGTCGCTGAACAGTCGCTTTTATGTATTCAGCACCTATGTATAATGTTGTAAAAATGCTCTAGAAGCTAAAGTCGCAGAAATGTCACACATATTTGGCCTGCAACTTTCTGTGCGACAAATTCAGACAGGAAAAATCAGTATAAATCCTTAGAAAATTATCCCCCAGTGTCTCCATCTGCTGGCGGTATTGAATAAGCATTGCTGCACTGATGGGGTATGCATTAGACGAAAAAAAAGAAGAAAAAGAAGAATAATACGCCCAGAAAAGAGGCGAAAAGGAGAAAAACGTAAAAAAACGTGAAAAAAAAGTAAGAGGAAGAGAAGGGAAAAAAAGGTGGAAATGGGTTTAAAAGTGATTTCGGCGGAGAAATATATATATATATATATATATATATATATATATATATATATACGCGCACACACACACATATATATAAACGTATTCTCCGTTGAGATATTGCAGCCGCTGCTGTGTCCAGGCCCAGGAGCCTTAGCACTGTGCTGTGATGTCACTCAATACCACTGACATCACTAGGTGTAAACAACATCTCTCCTTTGCTGTGTATGTGACTATGGAGCTGTTTGGTGATGTCGTCTATTATGGCCTTCATAGAAGCAACAGGAGATTGTTGCATCCATCTAGAACCCTCAGAACTACAGTGCTATGATGTCACTCACTTCCACAGGCCTTGCAGAGTGTAAACAACAACAACCCAGCTTTGTTGTGTATGTAACCATAAGGATTTGTAATGTCACATAGAACCTTCACAGCAGCGACAGCTTTATGAGGAGCATCAGCACTGCTCTGCCTGAGCAGAACCATCACCGCCATAGGTTGTCAAATAACCCGGGTTTAACCCACACAGGTAAGTCCAATGGGGTGCAGGCATGTCCTCTATGCTTACAGCTTCCCGTGGGTGTTGGTTTGATACCGTTTGGGGACAGCCAAGGAGGCATCTGCAGGCAACAAAGGTAGGTGTGTGCTTGTGTGTGTGTTTCCTATGCAGATCCTAAGCCCAGTGTCACATGCAAGTAGGAGGAGTAAGAAGGGTTCCTGGCAAATCCGGGTTATGGATTGCATTTAAAAAGGCCCCGTGGGAGTGCAATGGGCCCCTGTCTTGCTGCTTAGCAATAATGGTATGGGTTTAGGTTCTGCTGTGTGTACTGGTGGTTGACTGCCCCCCAGCCCAGAGTGTGCATGGAAAATTGTCTGGCAGCCTCCCTGACAGCAAGCAGTGATAGTGCCCATGAAGGGCACCTTGTTGGGCCCGCCCCTTTCACGGTTATCGCTTCTCGGCCTTTTGGCTAAGATCAAGTGTAGTATCTGTTCTTATCAGTTTAATATCTGATACGTCCCCTATCTGGGGACCATATATTAAATGGATTTTTGAGAACGGGGGCCGATTTCGAAGCTTGCTTCCGTCGCCCTATGCATTGACCCGATATGGCAGTATCTTCGGGTACAGTGCACCACCCCCTTACAGGGTTAAAAAGAAAGATTCCTACTTTCATTGCTACCTGCTTGCTGGCTAGCCAGCTAGCCAGCCCTGTGGGCCTTGCTGCTGCTGCTGCAGCCAAAAAACAAAAGGTGGTGCTTCTGCTGCTTCTGCTTCTGCTTGTGTCTGGCCGCTGTTGGAGCGTCCAGGCACAGGACTTCTGCTGCTGCTGACTAAATGGCCTCCTTAATTGGATCATTTGAGTAGCCAGCACACCTGTGCAGGTAGGGCATGACATGATAGGCAGCTGCCTTGATAGCGGGTGGGTGCTGAATGTTCCTAATTGACAAAATAAGATTAATGCTTATGAAGAAATATAAAATCTCATCCCTTCCCCAATATCGCGCCACACCCCTACCCCTTAATTCCCTGGTTGAACTTGATGGACATATGTCTTTTTTCGACCGTACTAACTATGTAACTATGTAACATAACATGGGGGGGGGGGGGGTCTCCTGGCTGTTCACACAGGTGTGTCATTGCTGTACATTGACCATGCATTGCTTCTGTGGTATTGCAAAGGCAAAGACAAATGCTTCCAGCCATCCATTGCACTAATGGATTGGTCATCAGCTGGCTGTCTATGTCCCGCATCAATATAGACCAAAGTACAGAGGGTTAGGCTATGCTATTGTGCACCTACCTGATGCATCAGAAGGTGCGAGGCCCTTGCTAAATTCTGTGCACAGACTTTGAGATCTATACTTTAGACTGTATCTAAACCTGCTCCAACATGGACTGACATTCTGGCCTACTTTCAGCCGATGCGACTTGTCTGTCGCTGAACAGTCGCTTTTTATGTATTCAGCACCTATGTATAATGTTGTAAAAATGCTCTAGAAGCTAAAGTCGCAGAAATGTCACACATATTTGGCCTGCAACTTTCTGTGCGACAAATTCAGACAGGAAAAATCAGTATAAATCCTTAGAAAATTATCCCCCAGTGTCTCCATCTGCTGGCGGTATTGAATAAGCATTGCTGCACTGATGGGGTATGCATTAGACGAAAAAAAAGAAGAAAAAGAAGAATAATACGCCCAGAAAAGAGGCGAAAAGGAGAAAAACGTAAAAAAACGTGAAAAAAAAGTAAGAGGAAGAGAAGGGAAAAAAAGGTGGAAATGGGTTTAAAAGTGATTTCGGCGGAGAAATATATATATATATATATATATACGCGCACACACACACATATATATATAAACGTATTCTCCGTTGAGATATTGCAGCCGCTGCTGTGTCCAGGCCCAGGAGCCTTAGCACTGTGCTGTGATGTCACTCAATACCACTGACATCACTAGGTGTAAACAACATCTCTCCTTTGCTGTGTATGTGACTATGGAGCTGTTTGGTGATGTCGTCTATTATGGCCTTCATAGAAGCAACAGGAGATTGTTGCATCCATCTAGAACCCTCAGAACTACAGTGCTATGATGTCACTCACTTCCACAGGCCTTGCAGAGTGTAAACAACAACAACCCAGCTTTGTTGTGTATGTAACCATAGGGATTTGTGATGTCACCTAGAACCTTCACAGCAGCGACAGCTTTATGAGGAGCATCAGCACTGCTCTGCCTGAGCAGAACCATCACCGCCATAGGTTGTCAAATAACCCGGGTTTAACCCACACAGGTAAGTCCAATGGGGTGCAGGCATGTCCTCTATGCTTACAGCTTCCCGTGGGTGTTGGTTTGATACCGTTTGGGGACAGCCAAGGAGGCATCTGCAGGCAACAAAGGTAGGTGTGTGCTTGTGTGTGTGTTTCCTATGCAGATCCTAAGCCCAGTGTCACATGCAAGTAGGAGGAGTAAGAAGGGTTCCTGGCAAATCCGGGTTATGGATTGCATTTAAAAAGGCCCCGTGGGAGTGCAATGGGCCCCTGTCTTGCTGCTTAGCAATAATGGTATGGGTTTAGGTTCTGCTGTGTGTACTGGTGGTTGACTGCCCCCCAGCCCAGAGTGTGCATGGAAAATTGTCTGGCAGCCTCCCTGACAGCAAGCAGTGATAGTGCCCATGAAGGGCACCTTGTTGGGCCCGCCCCTTTCACGGTTATCGCTTCTCGGCCTTTTGGCTAAGATCAAGTGTAGTATCTGTTCTTATCAGTTTAATATCTGATACGTCCCCTATCTGGGGACCATATATTAAATGGATTTTTGAGAACGGGGGCCGATTTCGAAGCTTGCTTCCGTCGCCCTATGCATTGACCCGATATGGCAGTATCTTCGGGTACAGTGCACCACCCCCTTACAGGGTTAAAAAGAAAGATTCCTACTTTCATTGCTACCTGCTTGCTGGCTAGCCAGCTAGCCAGCCCTGTGGGCCTTGCTGCTGCTGCAGCCAAAAAACAAAAGGTGGTGCTGCTGCTGCTTCTGCTGCTTCTGCTTCTGCTTGTGTCTGGCCGCTGTTGGAGCGTCCAGGCACAGGACTTCTGCTGCTGCTGACTAAATGGCCTCCTTAATTGGATCATTTGAGTAGCCAGCACACCTGTGCAGGTAGGGCATGACATGATAGGCAGCTGCCTTGATAGCGGGTGGGTGCTGAATGTTCCTAATTGACAAAATAAGATTAATGCTTATGAAGAAATATAAAATCTCATCCCTTCCCCAATATCGCGCCACACCCCTACCCCTTAATTCCCTGGTTGAACTTGATGGACATATGTCTTTTTTCGACCGTACTAACTATGTAACTATGTAACATAACATGGGGGGGGGGGGGGTCTCCTGGCTGTTCACACAGGTGTGTCATTGCTGTACATTGACCATGCATTGCGTCTGTGGTATTGCAAAGGCAAAGACAAATGCTTCCAGCCATCCATTGCACTAATGGATTGGTCATCAGCTGGCTGTCTATGTCCCGCATCAATATAGACCAAAGTACAGAGGGTTAGGCTATGCTATTGTGCACCTACCTGATGCATCAGAAGGTGCGAGGCCCTTGCTAAATTCTGTGCACAGACTTTGAGATCTATACTTTAGACTGTATCTAAACCTGCTCCAACATGGACTGACATTCTGGCCTACTTTCAGCCGATGCGACTTGTCTGTCGCTGAACAGTCGCTTTTTATGTATTCAGCACCTATGTATAATGTTGTAAAAATGCTCTAGAAGCTAAAGTCGCAGAAATGTCACACATATTTGGCCTGCAACTTTCTGTGCGACAAATTCAGACAGGAAAAATCAGTATAAATCCTTAGAAAATTATCCCCCAGTGTCTGGCATCTCTTCTTTGAATGAAAGATTGTGTTCATGGATTGACACCTTACTTCAACCCCTTGTTGTCACCATGCCTGGTTTTTTGAGGGACACTAAACATGTACTGGCCGCTTTTAGTCAAATTGAATGGGGATCTAATTTTTCATGGGTCACGGCAGATGTCTCTGCATTATATTCAGTTATTCCCCATGACAAAGCAGTCACTGCATTAACATGGTTTCTGTCTACATACTCACAACACCCCAGTCACCTCCAGGAATACATTGTCATATGTGTCGAATTTTTACTTTCTCATAATTATTTCATGTTTGACGATGTATACTACCTGCAGGTCACCGGAGCTGCTATGGGGGCGAAATTCTCCCCTTCTCTCGCCAACATATATATGTGTTGGTGGGAGAAGGGGATTCTTTTCGCCCCCAACAATCCTTTTTTTAATTGCATTCGGTGGTATGGCCGCTACATTGATGACCTCCTGTTTATCTGGGGGTCCGATGTGGCGGCAGATGACACCTTCACTCAATTCTTGAATGACAATCAGATAGGACTTAAATTTACAGTCTCCTTTAGTACAAGCACCATTTCCTTTTTGGATCTTTACCTGAAGGGCGATCATGTCTCTAAATCCATTGTTACCACCACATTTCGTAAAGAATCAGCATCTAACACGATTTTGCATTCCTCATCTTGCCATCCCCCCCACGTGATCCGCAATCTTCCCGTGGGGGAGATGATAAGAGCTAGAAGAAATTGCTCTTCATTGGAGCTCTTTCACAGGGAGGCGGACATTATTGAGGCACGTCTTAGATGCAGAGGTTATCCAAAATGGAGCATAGAGAGAGCGAGGCAAATTGCACTAAACAAAAATCGTTCCCAATTAATTTCCTCTGCCCCTATAGTACATAACAATCCAGAGTCTAGTAGCACAGTTATACCGGAAAATTCACCACAGCAATTACAAAAAAGCAAAAAGCCAGTCATGTTTGTCACCCAATACAGCAGTGATTATAATACCATCTGTCGCCTAGTCCACAAATATATACCTATTATTACAGGTGATCCATTATACAGTTCCATTATGGACTCAGGCTACAGATGTGTCTCTAGAAAAGCTCCCACCTTGGGACAAAAATTATCCCCGAGTCTTTTCACAAGCACCAGGCCCACTGCACAAACATGGCTTACCACCAAGGGCTCATACAAATGTGGACATAAAATATGCATTTGTTGTAAATTCATGCACAGTGTTGTAGAATTTAGTTCTTATTCCACTGGAAAAAAATATAAAATACAACAATATATAAATTGCAATACTATGCATGTCATTTACATGTTCTCCTGTACTATCTGCAAACTCCAATATGTTGGATGCACCTCCAATTCCCTCAAAACTAGGACCAGGAAGCACATCTCAGACATTGCCCATTTTAACTCCCGACACACATCAATGGTATCCCAGCACTGTGCTCGAGTACACCAGGGAGATTATTCTTCCATGATCTTATGCGGAATTGAAAAAGTTATTCCACCTAAAAGAGGGGGTGATTTCAGACAAAAATTGTTAGACCGCGAGGTCTATTGGATTATGGAATTAGACTGTAGATTTCCCAAGGGCCTTAACCGTAGACAGGATGTGATTTTACATTACTAATATTTAAATAAATTTTTCATTATGAATATGCAATTGAAACTATTTATGACATCCATGTCCACGATTACGACCCCATGTCTCTCAATGCCTCTCCTTTCTAATGGTTTTATGGTTATTGTAATTCACATCTGTATACTTTTGTATATACTACATATGCCCATACAATATATTTGGAAATTTATACCTTCTGTTATATTTGTATATTAGAGAAATTTACATACCTGTAACCAGTTTGGGCCATTTCTATATATCTATTATTATATTAATTTTTATATAGCTATATCTCAAAAAATGTTTGTTGTCAGTATTTTAAACTGTGTTTATTTCTATATGTATACACATGTCTTTGTATTTCTACTACGGGATCTGGTGGGCGTGATTACACCAGGTGTTCACCTGGGTGTTCCCCTCCACCACTTCCCATAAAAGAATGGCCATTTCTTTTGTATCTTTGTATGAATAAGGCTGGTTTTTCCGGCTGAAACGCGTTACCTTGTGTCCTGCTGTCCTATGGCTTGAATCTACAATAAATTTTGGCTTTTATTGCACGTTATCCTGCGCTGGACCATCTATTTCTTCATTGCTATCCTGGTGTTGGTTCACACGGTGCCGTGCGACAGGCGTCTGGCTGAAAGGGTGAGCTGAGTAATCCTATACTCTTCAACTATGTAACTATGTAACATAACATGGGGGGGGGGGGGGTCTCCTGGCTGTTCACACAGGTGTGTCATTGCTGTACATTGACCATGCATTGCTTCTGTGGTATTGCAAAGGCAAAGACAAATGCTTCCAGCCATCCATTGCACTAATGGATTGGTCATCAGCTGGCTGTCTATGTCCCGCATCAATATAGACCAAAGTACAGAGGGTTAGGCTATGCTATTGTGCACCTACCTGATGCATCAGAAGGTGCGAGGCCCTTGCTAAATTCTGTGCACAGACTTTGAGATCTATACTTTAGACTGTATCTAAACCTGCTCCAACATGGACTGACATTCTGGCCTACTTTCAGCCGATGCGACTTGTCTGTCGCTGAACAGTCGCTTTTTATGTATTCAGCACCTATGTATAATGTTGTAAAAATGCTCTAGAAGCTAAAGTCGCAGAAATGTCACACATATTTGGCCTGCAACTTTCTGTGCGACAAATTCAGACAGGAAAAATCAGTATAAATCCTTAGAAAATTATCCCCCAGTGTCTCCATCTGCTGGCGGTATTGAATAAGCATTGCTGCACTGATGGGGTATGCATTAGACGAAAAAAAAGAAGAAAAAGAAGAATAATACGCCCAGAAAAGAGGCGAAAAGGAGAAAAACGTAAAAAAACGTGAAAAAAAAGTAAGAGGAAGAGAAGGGGAAAAAAGGTGGAAATGGGTTTAAAAGTGATTTCGGCGGAGAAATATATATATATATATATATATATATATATATATATATATATACGCGCACACACACACATATATATAAACGTATTCTCCGTTGAGATATTGCAGCCGCTGCTGTGTCCAGGCCCAGGAGCCTTAGCACTGTACTGTGATGTCACTCAATACCACTGACATCACTAGGTGTAAACAACATCTCTCCTTTGCTGTGTATGTGACTATGGAGCTGTTTGGTGATGTCGTCTATTATGGCCTTCATAGAAGCAACAGGAGATTGTTGCATCCATCTAGAACCCTCAGAACTACAGTGCTATGATGTCACTCACTTCCACAGGCCTTGCAGAGTGTAAACAACAACAACCCAGCTTTGTTGTGTATGTAACCATAGGGATTTGTGATGTCACCTAGAACCTTCACAGCAGCGACAGCTTTATGAGGAGCATCAGCACTGCTCTGCCTGAGCAGAACCATCACCGCCATAGGTTGTCAAATAACCCGGGTTTAACCCACACAGGTAAGTCCAATGGGGTGCAGGCATGTCCTCTATGCTTACAGCTTCCCGTGGGTGTTGGTTTGATACTGTTTGGGGACAGCCAAGGAGGCATCTGCAGGCAACAAAGGTAGGTGTGTGCTTGTGTGTGTGTTTCCTATGCAGATCCTAAGCCCAGTGTCACATGCAAGTAGGAGGAGTAAGAAGGGTTCCTGGCAAATCCGGGTTATGGATTGCATTTAAAAAGGCCCCGTGGGAGTGCAATGGGCCCCTGTCTTGCTGCTTAGCAATAATGGTATGGGTTTAGGTTCTGCTGTGTGTACTGGTGGTTGACTGCCCCCCAGCCCAGAGTGTGCATGGAAAATTGTCTGGCAGCCTCCCTGACAGCAAGCAGTGATAGTGCCCATGAAGGGCACCTTGTTGGGCCCGCCCCTTTCACGGTTATCGCTTCTCGGCCTTTTGGCTAAGATCAAGTGTAGTATCTGTTCTTATCAGTTTAATATCTGATACGTCCCCTATCTGGGGACCATATATTAAATGGATTTTTGAGAACGGGGGCCGATTTCGAAGCTTGCTTCCGTCGCCCTATGCATTGACCCGATATGGCAGTATCTTCGGGTACAGTGCACCACCCCCTTACAGGGTTAAAAAGAAAGATTCCTACTTTTATTGCTACCTGCTTGCTGGCTAGCCAGCTAGCCAGCCCTGTGGGCCTTGCTGCTGCTGCAGCCAAAAAACAAAAGGTGGTGCTGCTGCTGCTTCTGCTGCTTCTGCTTCTGCTTGTGTCTGGCCGCTGTTGGAGCGTCCAGGCACAGGACTTCTGCTGCTGCTGACTAAATGGCCTCCTTAATTGGATCATTTGAGTAGCCAGCACACCTGTGCAGGTAGGGCATGACATGATAGGCAGCTGCCTTGATAGCGGGTGGGTGCTGAATGTTCCTAATTGACAAAATAAGATTAATGCTTATGAAGAAATATAAAATCTCATCCCTTCCCCAATATCGCGCCACACCCCTACCCCTTAATTCCCTGGTTGAACTTGATGGACATATGTCTTTTTTCGACCGTACTAACTATGTAACTATGTAACATAACATGGGGGGGGGGGGGGGGGTCTCCTGGCTGTTCACACAGGTGTGTCATTGCTGTACATTGACCATGCATTGCTTCTGTGGTATTGCAAAGGCAAAGACAAATGCTTCCAGCCATCCATTGCACTAATGGATTGGTCATCAGCTGGCTGTCTATGTCCCGCATCAATATAGACCAAAGTACAGAGGGTTAGGCTATGCTATTGTGCACCTACCTGATGCATCAGAAGGTGCGAGGCCCTTGCTAAATTCTGTGCACAGACTTTGAGATCTATACTTTAGACTGTATCTAAACCTGCTCCAACATGGACTGACATTCTGGCCTACTTTCAGCCGATGCGACTTGTCTGTCGCTGAACAGTCGCTTTTTATGTATTCAGCACCTATGTATAATGTTGTAAAAATGCTCTAGAAGCTAAAGTCGCAGAAATGTCACACATATTTGGCCTGCAACTTTCTGTGCGACAAATTCAGACAGGAAAAATCAGTATAAATCCTTAGAAAATTATCCCCCAGTGTCTCCATCTGCTGGTGGTATTGAATAAGCATTGCTGCACTGATGGGGTATGCATTAGACGAAAAAAAAGAAGAAAAAGAAGAATAATACGCCCAGAAAAGAGGCGAAAAGGAGAAAAACGTAAAAAAATGTGAAAAAAAAGTAAGAGGAAGAGAAGGGAAAAAAGTTGGAAATGGGTTTAAAAGTGATTTCGGCGGAGAAATATATATATATATATATATATATATATATATATATATATATATATATATATACGCGCACACACACACATATATATAAACGTATTCTCCGTTGAGATATTGCAGCCGCTGCTGTGTCCAGGCCCAGGAGCCTTAGCACTGTGCTGTGATGTCACTCAATACCACTGACATCACTAGGTGTAAACAACATCTCTCCTTTGCTGTGTATGTGACTATGGAGCTGTTTGGTGATGTCGTCTATTATGGCCTTCATAGAAGCAACAGGAGATTGTTGCATCCATCTAGAACCCTCAGAACTACAGTGCTATGATGTCACTCACTTCCACAGGCCTTGCAGAGTGTAAACAACAACAACCCAGCTTTGTTGTGTATGTAACCATAGGGATTTGTGATGTCACCTAGAACCTTCACAGCAGCGACAGCTTTATGAGGAGCATCAGCACTGCTCTGCCTGAGCAGAACCATCACCGCCATAGGTTGTCAAATAACCCGGGTTTAACCCACACAGGTAAGTCCAATGGGGTGCAGGCATGTCCTCTATGCTTACAGCTTCCCGTGGGTGTTGGTTTGATACCGTTTGGGGACAGCCAAGGAGGCATCTGCAGGCAACAAAGGTAGGTGTGTGCTTGTGTGTGTGTTTCCTATGCAGATCCTAAGCCCAGTGTCACATGCAAGTAGGAGGAGTAAGAAGGGTTCCTGGCAAATCCGGGTTATGGATTGCATTTAAAAAGGCCCCGTGGGAGTGCAATGGGCCCCTGTCTTGCTGCTTAGCAATAATGGTATGGGTTTAGGTTCTGCTGTGTGTACTGGTGGTTGACTGCCCCCCAGCCCAGAGTGTGCATGGAAAATTGTCTGGCAGCCTCCCTGACAGCAAGCAGTGATAGTGCCCATGAAGGGCACCTTGTTGGGCCCGCCCCTTTCACGGTTATCGCTTCTCGGCCTTTTGGCTAAGATCAAGTGTAGTATCTGTTCTTATCAGTTTAATATCTGATACGTCCCCTATCTGGGGACCATATATTAAATGGATTTTTGAGAACGGGGGCCGATTTCGAAGCTTGCTTCCGTCGCCCTATGCATTGACCCGATATGGCAGTATCTTCGGGTACAGTGCACCACCCCCTTACAGGGTTAAAAAGAAAGATTCCTACTTTCATTGCTACCTGCTTGCTGGCTAGCCAGCTAGCCAGCCCTGTGGGCCTTGCTGCTGCTGCAGCCAAAAAACAAAAGGTGGTGCTTCTGCTGCTTCTGCTTGTGTCTGGCCGCTGTTGGAGCGTCCAGGCACAGGACTTCTGCTGCTGCTGACTAAATGGCCTCCTTAATTGGATCATTTGAGTAGCCAGCACACCTGTGCAGGTAGGGCATGACATGATAGGCAGCTGCCTTGATAGCGGGTGGGTGCTGAATGTTCCTAATTGACAAAATAAGATTAATGCTTATGAAGAAATATAAAATCTCATCCCTTCCCCAATATCGCGCCACACCCCTACCCCTTAATTCCCTGGTTGAACTTGATGGACATATGTCTTTTTTCGACCGTACTAACTATGTAACTATGTAACATAACATGGGGGGGGGGGGGGTCTCCTGGCTGTTCACACAGGTGTGTCATTGCTGTACATTGACCATGCATTGCTTCTGTGGTATTGCAAAGGCAAAGACAAATGCTTCCAGCCATCCATTGCACTAATGGATTGGTCATCAGCTGGCTGTCTATGTCCCGCATCAATATAGACCAAAGTACAGAGGGTTAGGCTATGCTATTGTGCACCTACCTGATGCATCAGAAGGCGCGAGGCCCTTGCTAAATTCTGTGCACAGACTTTGAGATCTATACTTTAGACTGTATCTAAACCTGCTCCAACATGGACTGACATTCTGGCCTACTTTCAGCCGATGCGACTTGTCTGTCGCTGAACAGTCGCTTTTTATGTATTCAGCACCTATGTATAATGTTGTAAAAATGCTCTAGAAGCTAAAGTCGCAGAAATGTCACACATATTTGGCCTGCAACTTTCTGTGCGACAAATTCAGACAGGAAAAATCAGTATAAATCCTTAGAAAATTATCCCCCAGTGTCTCCATCTGCTGGCGGTATTGAATAAGCATTGCTGCACTGATGAGGTATGCATTAGACGAAAAAAAAGAAGAAAAAGAAGAATAATACGCCCAGAAAAGAGGCGAAAAGGAGAAAAACGTAAAAAAACGTGAAAAAAAAGTAAGAGGAAGAGAAGGGAAAAAAAGGTGGAAATGGGTTTAAAAGTGATTTCGGCGGAGAAATATATATATATATATATATATATATATATATATATATATATATATACGCGCACACACACACACATATATATAAACGTATTCCCCGTTGAGATATTGCAGCCGCTGCTGTGTCCAGGCCCAGGAGCCTTAGCACTGTGCTGTGATGTCACTCAATACCACTGACATCACTAGGTGTAAACAACATCTCTCCTTTGCTGTGTATGTGACTATGGAGCTGTTTGGTGATGTCGTCTATTATGGCCTTCATAGAAGCAACAGGAGATTGTTGCATCCATCTAGAACCCTCAGAACTACAGTGCTATGATGTCACTCACTTCCACAGGCCTTGCAGAGTGTAAACAACAACAACCCAGCTTTGTTGTGTATGTAACCATAGGGATTTGTGATGTCACCTAGAACCTTCACAGCAGCGACAGCTTTATGAGGAGCATCAGCACTGCTCTGCCTGAGCAGAACCATCACCGCCATAGGTTGTCAAATAACCCGGGTTTAACCCACACAGGTAAGTCCAATGGGGTGCAGGCATGTCCTCTATGCTTACAGCTTCCCGTGGGTGTTGGTTTGATACCGTTTGGGGACAGCCAAGGAGGCATCTGCAGGCAACAAAGGTAGGTGTGTGCTTGTGTGTGTGTTTCCTATGCAGATCCTAAGCCCAGTGTCACATGCAAGTAGGAGGAGTAAGAAGGGTTCCTGGCAAATCCGGGTTATGGATTGCATTTAAAAAGGCCCCGTGGGAGTGCAATGGGCCCCTGTCTTGCTGCTTAGCAATAATGGTATGGGTTTAGGTTCTGCTGTGTGTACTGGTGGTTGACTGCCCCCCAGCCCAGAGTGTGCATGGAAAATTGTCTGGCAGCCTCCCTGACAGCAAGCAGTGATAGTGCCCATGAAGGGCACCTTGTTGGGCCCGCCCCTTTCACGGTTATCGCTTCTCGGCCTTTTGGCTAAGATCAAGTGTAGTATCTGTTCTTATCAGTTTAATATCTGATACGTCCCCTATCTGGGGACCATATATTAAATGGATTTTTGAGAACGGGGGCCGATTTCGAAGCTTGCTTCCGTCGCCCTATGCATTGACCCGATATGGCAGTATCTTCGGGTACAGTGCACCACCCCCTTACAGGGTTAAAAAGAAAGATTCCTACTTTCATTGCTACCTGCTTGCTGGCTAGCCAGCTAGCCAGCCCTGTGGGCCTTGCTGCTGCTGCAGCCAAAAAACAAAAGGTGGTGCTGCTGCTGCTGCTTCTGCTTCTGCTTGTGTCTGGCCGCTGTTGGAGCGTCCAGGCACAGGACTTCTGCTGCTGCTGACTAAATGGCCTCCTTAATTGGATCATTTGAGTAGCCAGCACACCTGTGCAGGTAGGGCATTACATGATAGGCAGCTGCCTTGATAGCGGGTGGGTGCTGAATGTTCCTAATTGACAAAATAAGATTAATGCTTATGAAGAAATATAAAATCTCATCCCTTCCCCAATATCGCGCCACACCCCTACCCCTTAATTCCCTGGTTGAACTTGATGGACATATGTCTTTTTTCGACCGTACTAACTATGTAACTATGTAACATAACATGGGGGGGGGGGGGGGGGTCTCCTGGCTGTTCACACAGGTGTGTCATTGCTGTACATTGACCATGCATTGCTTCTGTGGTATTGCAAAGGCAAAGACAAATGCTTCCAGCCATCCATTGCACTAATGGATTGGTCATCAGCTGGCTGTCTATGTCCCGCATCAATATAGACCAAAGTACAGAGGGTTAGGCTATGCTATTGTGCACCTACCTGATGCATCAGAAGGTGCGAGGCCCTTGCTAAATTCTGTGCACAGACTTTGAGATCTATACTTTAGACTGTATCTAAACCTGCTCCAACATGGACTGACATTCTGGCCTACTTTCAGCCGATGCGACTTGTCTGTCGCTGAACAGTCGCTTTTTATGTATTCAGCACCTATGTATAATGTTGTAAAAATGCTCTAGAAGCTAAAGTCGCAGAAATGTCACACATATTTGGCCTGCAACTTTCTGTGCGACAAATTCAGACAGGAAAAATCAGTATAAATCCTTAGAAAATTATCCCCCAGTGTCTCCATCTGCTGGCGGTATTGAATAAGCATTGCTGCACTGATGGGGTATGCATTAGACGAAAAAAAAGAAGAAAAAGAAGAATAATACGCCCAGAAAAGAGGCGAAAAGGAGAAAAACGTAAAAAAATGTGAAAAAAAAGTAAGAGGAAGAGAAGGGAAAAAAAGGTGGAAATGGGTTTAAAAGTGATTTCGGCGGAGAAATATATATATATATATATATATATATATATATATATATATATATACGCGAACACACACACATATATATAAACGTATTCTCCGTTGAGATATTGCAGCCGCTGCTGTGTCCAGGCCCAGGAGCCTTAGCACTGTGCTGTGATGTCACTCAATACCACTGACATCACTAGGTGTAAACAACATCTCTCCTTTGCTGTGTATGTGACTATGGAGCTGTTTGGTGATGTCGTCTATTATGGCCTTCATAGAAGCAACAGGAGATTGTTGCATCCATCTAGAACCCTCAGAACTACAGTGCTATGATGTCACTCACTTCCACAGGCCTTGCAGAGTGTAAACAACAACAACCCAGCTTTGTTGTGTATGTAACCATAGGGATTTGTGATGTCACCTAGAACCTTCACAGCAGCGACAGCTTTATGAGGAGCATCAGCACTGCTCTGCCTGAGCAGAACCATCATCGCCATAGGTTGTCAAATAACCCGGGTTTAACCCACACAGGTAAGTCCAATGGGGTGCAGGCATGTCCTCTATGCTTACAGCTTCCCGTGGGTGTTGGTTTGATACCGTTTGGGGACAGCCAAGGAGGCATCTGCAGGCAACAAAGGTAGGTGTGTGCTTGTGTGTGTGTTTCCTATGCAGATCCTAAGCCCAGTGTCACATGCAAGTAGGAGGAGTAAGAAGGGTTCCTGGCAAATCCGGGTTATGGATTGCATTTAAAAAGGCCCCGTGGGAGTGCAATGGGCCCCTGTCTTGCTGCTTAGCAATAATGGTATGGGTTTAGGTTCTGCTGTGTGTACTGGTGGTTGACTGCCCCCCAGCCCAGAGTGTGCATGGAAAATTGTCTGGCAGCCTCCCTGACAGCAAGCAGTGATAGTGCCCATGAAGGGCACCTTGTTGGGCCCGCCCCTTTCACGGTTATCGCTTCTCGGCCTTTTGGCTAAGATCAAGTGTAGTATCTGTTCTTATCAGTTTAATATCTGATACGTCCCCTATCTGGGGACCATATATTAAATGGATTTTTGAGAACGGGGGCCGATTTCGAAGCTTGCTTCCGTCGCCCTATGCATTGACCCGATATGGCAGTATCTTCGGGTACAGTGCACCACCCCCTTACAGGGTTAAAAAGAAAGATTCCTACTTTCATTGCTACCTGCTTGCTGGCTAGCCAGCTAGCCAGCCCTGTGGGCCTTGCTGCTGCTGCAGCCAAAAAACAAAAGGTGGTGCTGCTGCTGCTTCTGCTGCTTCTGCTTCTGCTTGTGTCTGGCCGCTGTTGGAGCGTCCAGGCACAGGACTTCTGCTGCTGCTGACTAAATGGCCTCCTTAATTGGATCATTTGAGTAGCCAGCACACCTGTGCAGGTAGGGCATGACATGATAGGCAGCTGCCTTGATAGCGGGTGGGTGCTGAATGTTCCTAATTGACAAAATAAGATTAATGCTTATGAAGAAATATAAAATCTCATCCCTTCCCCAATATCGCGCCACACCCCTACCCCTTAATTCCCTGGTTGAACTTGATGGACATATGTCTTTTTTCGACCGTACTAACTATGTAACTATGTAACATAACATGGGGGGGGGGTCTCCTGGCTGTTCACACAGGTGTGTCATTGCTGTACATTGACCATGCATTGCTTCTGTGGTATTGCAAAGGCAAAGACAAATGCTTCCAGCCATCCATTGCACTAATGGATTGGTCATCAGCTGGCTGTCTATGTCCCGCATCAATATAGACCAAAGTACAGAGGGTTAGGCTATGCTATTGTGCACCTACCTGATGCATCAGAAGGTGCGAGGCCCTTGCTAAATTCTGTGCACAGACTTTGAGATCTATACTTTAGACTGTATCTAAACCTGCTCCAACATGGACTGACATTCTGGCCTACTTTCAGCCGATGCGACTTGTCTGTCGCTGAACAGTCGCTTTTTATGTATTCAGCACCTATGTATAATGTTGTAAAAATGCTCTAGAAGCTAAAGTCGCAGAAATGTCACACATATTTGGCCTGCAACTTTCTGTGCGACAAATTCAGACAGGAAAAATCAGTATAAATCCTTAGAAAATTATCCCCCAGTGTCTCCATCTGCTGGCGGTATTGAATAAGCATTGCTGCACTGATGGGGTATGCATTAGACGAAAAAAAAGAAGAAAAAGAAGAATAATACGCCCAGAAAAGAGGCGAAAAGGAGAAAAACGTAAAAAAACGTGAAAAAAAAGTAAGAGGAAGAGAAGGGAAAAAAAGGTGGAAATGGGTTTAAAAGTGATTTCGGCGGAGAAATATATATATATATATATATATATATATATATATACGCGCACACACACACATATATATAAACGTATTCTCCGTTGAGATATTGCAGCCGCTGCTGTGTCCAGGCCCAGGAGCCTTAGCACTGTGCTGTGATGTCACTCAATACCACTGACATCACTAGGTGTAAACAACATCTCTCCTTTGCTGTGTATGTGACTATGGAGCTGTTTGGTGATGTCGTCTATTATGGCCTTCATAGAAGCAACAGGAGATTGTTGCATCCATCTAGAACCCTCAGAACTACAGTGCTATGATGTCACTCACTTCCACAGGCCTTGCAGAGTGTAAACAACAACAACCCAGCTTTGTTGTGTATGTAACCATAGGGATTTGTGATGTCACCTAGAACCTTCACAGCAGCGACAGCTTTATGAGGAGCATCAGCACTGCTCTGCCTGAGCAGAACCATCATCGCCATAGGTTGTCAAATAACCCGGGTTTAACCCACACAGGTAAGTCCAATGGGGTGCAGGCATGTCCTCTATGCTTACAGCTTCCCGTGGGTGTTGGTTTGATACCGTTTGGGGACAGCCAAGGAGGCATCTGCAGGCAACAAAGGTAGGTGTGTGCTTGTGTGTGTGTTTCCTATGCAGATCCTAAGCCCAGTGTCACATGCAAGTAGGAGGAGTAAGAAGGGTTCCTGGCAAATCCGGGTTATGGATTGCATTTAAAAAGGCCCCGTGGGAGTGCAATGGGCCCCTGTCTTGCTGCTTAGCAATAATGGTATGGGTTTAGGTTCTGCTGTGTGTACTGGTGGTTGACTGCCCCCCAGCCCAGAGTGTGCATGGAAAATTGTCTGGCAGCCTCCCTGACAGCAAGCAGTGATAGTGCCCATGAAGGGCACCTTGTTGGGCCCGCCCCTTTCACGGTTATCGCTTCTCGGCCTTTTGGCTAAGATCAAGTGTAGTATCTGTTCTTATCAGTTTAATATCTGATACGTCCCCTATCTGGGGACCATATATTAAATGGATTTTTGAGAACGGGGGCCGATTTCGAAGCTTGCTTCCGTCGCCCTATGCATTGACCCGATATGGCAGTATCTTCGGGTACAGTGCACCACCCCCTTACAGGGTTAAAAAGAAAGATTCCTACTTTCATTGCTACCTGCTTGCTGGCTAGCCAGCTAGCCAGCCCTGTGGGCCTTGCTGCTGCTGCAGCCAAAAAACAAAAGGTGGTGCTGCTGCTGCTTCTGCTGCTTCTGCTTCTGCTTGTGTCTGGCCGCTGTTGGAGCGTCCAGGCACAGGACTTCTGCTGCTGCTGACTAAATGGCCTCCTTAATTGGATCATTTGAGTAGCCAGCACACCTGTGCAGGTAGGGCATGACATGATAGGCAGCTGCCTTGATAGCGGGTGGGTGCTGAATGTTCCTAATTGACAAAATAAGATTAATGCTTATGAAGAAATATAAAATCTCATCCCTTCCCCAATATCGCGCCACACCCCTACCCCTTAATTCCCTGGTTGAACTTGATGGACATATGTCTTTTTTCGACCGTACTAACTATGTAACTATGTAACATAACATGGGGGGGGGGGTCTCCTGGCTGTTCACACAGGTGTGTCATTGCTGTACATTGACCATGCATTGCTTCTGTGGTATTGCAAAGGCAAAGACAAATGCTTCCAGCCATCCATTGCACTAATGGATTGGTCATCAGCTGGCTGTCTATGTCCCGCATCAATATAGACCAAAGTACAGAGGGTTAGGCTATGCTATTGTGCACCTACCTGATGCATCAGAAGGTGCGAGGCCCTTGCTAAATTCTGTGCACAGACTTTGAGATCTATACTTTAGACTGTATCTAAACCTGCTCCAACATGGACTGACATTCTGGCCTACTTTCAGCCGATGCGACTTGTCTGTCGCTGAACAGTCGCTTTTTATGTATTCAGCACCTATGTATAATGTTGTAAAAATGCTCTAGAAGCTAAAGTCGCAGAAATGTCACACATATTTGGCCTGCAACTTTCTGTGCGACAAATTCAGACAGGAAAAATCAGTATAAATCCTTAGAAAATTATCCCCCAGTGTCTCCATCTGCTGGCGGTATTGAATAAGCATTGCTGCACTGATGGGGTATGCATTAGACGAAAAAAAAGAAGAAAAAGAAGAATAATACGCCCAGAAAAGAGGCGAAAAGGAGAAAAACGTAAAAAAACGTGAAAAAAAAGTAAGAGGAAGAGAAGGGAAAAAAAGGTGGAAATGGGTTTAAAAGTGATTTCGGCGGAGAAATATATATATATATATATATATATATATATATATATATACGCGCACACACACACATATATATAAACGTATTCTCCGTTGAGATATTGCAGCCGCTGCTGTGTCCAGGCCCAGGAGCCTTAGCACTGTGCTGTGATGTCACTCAATACCACTGACATCACTAGGTGTAAACAACATCTCTCCTTTGCTGTGTATGTGACTATGGAGCTGTTTGGTGATGTCGTCTATTATGGCCTTCATAGAAGCAACAGGAGATTGTTGCATCCATCTAGAACCCTCAGAACTACAGTGCTATGATGTCACTCACTTCCACAGGCCTTGCAGAGTGTAAACAACAACAACCCAGCTTTGTTGTGTATGTAACCATAGGGATTTGTGATGTCACCTAGAACCTTCACAGCAGCGACAGCTTTATGAGGAGCATCAGCACTGCTCTGCCTGAGCAGAACCATCACCGCCATAGGTTGTCAAATAACCCGGGTTTAACCCACACAGGTAAGTCCAATGGGGTGCAGGCATGTCCTCTATGCTTACAGCTTCCCGTGGGTGTTGGTTTGATACCGTTTGGGGACAGCCAAGGAGGCATCTGCAGGCAACAAAGGTAGGTGTGTGCTTGTGTGTGTGTTTCCTATGCAGATCCTAAGCCCAGTGTCACATGCAAGTAGGAGGAGTAAGAAGGGTTCCTGGCAAATCCGGGTTATGGATTGCATTTAAAAAGGCCCCGTGGGAGTGCAATGGGCCCCTGTCTTGCTGCTTAGCAATAATGGTATGGGTTTAGGTTCTGCTGTGTGTACTGGTGGTTGACTGCCCCCCAGCCCAGAGTGTGCATGGAAAATTGTCTGGCAGCCTCCCTGACAGCAAGCAGTGATAGTGCCCATGAAGGGCACCTTGTTGGGCCCGCCCCTTTCACGGTTATCGCTTCTCGGCCTTTTGGCTAAGATCAAGTGTAGTATCTGTTCTTATCAGTTTAATATCTGATACGTCCCCTATCTGGGGACCATATATTGAATGGATTTTTGAGAACGGGGGCCGATTTCGAAGCTTGCTTCCGTCGCCCTATGCATTGACCCGATATGGCAGTATCTTCGGGTACAGTGCACCACCCCCTTACAGGGTTAAAAAGAAAGATTCCTACTTTCCTTGCTACCTGCTTGCTGGCTAGCCAGCTAGCCAGCCCTGTGGGCCTTGCTGCTGCTGCAGCCAAAAAACAAAAGGTGGTGCTGCTGCTGCTTCTGCTGCTTCTGCTTCTGCTTGTGTCTGGCCGCTGTTGGAGCGTCCAGGCACAGGACTTCTGCTGCTGCTGACTAAATGGCCTCCTTAATTGGATCATTTGAGTAGCCAGCACACCTGTGCAGGTAGGGCATGACATGATAGGCAGCTGCCTTGATAGCGGGTGGGTGCTGAATGTTCCTAATTGACAAAATAAGATTAATGCTCATGAAGAAATATAAAATCTCATCCCTTCCCCAATATCGCGCCACACCCCTACCCCTTAATTCCCTGGTTGAACTTGATGGACATATGTCTTTTTTCGACCGTACTAACTATGTAACTATGTAACATAACATGGGGGGGGGGGGTCTCCTGGCTGTTCACACAGGTGTGTCATTGCTGTACATTGACCATGCATTGCTTCTGTGGTATTGCAAAGGCAAAGACAAATGCTTCCAGCCATCCATTGCACTAATGGATTGGTCATCAGCTGGCTGTCTATGTCCCGCATCAATATAGACCAAAGTACAGAGGGTTAGGCTATGCTATTGTGCACCTACCTGATGCATCAGAAGGTGCGAGGCCCTTGCTAAATTCTGTGCACAGACTTTGAGATCTATACTTTAGACTGTATCTAAACCTGCTCCAACATGGACTGACATTCTGGCCTACTTTCAGCCGATGCGATTTGTCTGTCGCTGAACAGTCGCTTTTTATGTATTCAGCACCTATGTATAATGTTGTAAAAATGCTCTAGAAGCTAAAGTCGCAGAAATGTCACACATATTTGGCCTGCAACTTTCTGTGCGACAAATTCAGACAGGAAAAATCAGTATAAATCCTTAGAAAATTATCCCCCAGTGTCTCCATCTGCTGGCGGTATTGAATAAGCATTGCTGCACTGATGGGGTATGCATTAGACGAAAAAAAAGAAGAAAAAGAAGAATAATACGCCCAGAAAAGAGGCGAAAAGGAGAAAAACGTAAAAAAACGTGAAAAAAAAGTAAGAGGAAGAGAAGGGAAAAAAAGGTGGAAATGGGTTTAAAAGTGATTTCGGCGGAGAAATATATATATATATATATATATATATATATATATATATATATACGCGCACACACACACATATATATAAACGTATTCTCCGTTGAGATATTGCAGCCGCTGCTGTGTCCAGGCCCAGGAGCCTTAGCACTGTGCTGTGATGTCACTCAATACCACTGACATCACTAGGTGTAAACAACATCTCTCCTTTGCTGTGTATGTGACTATGGAGCTGTTTGGTGATGTCGTCTATTATGGCCTTCATAGAAGCAACAGGAGATTGTTGCATCCATCTAGAACCCTCAGAACTACAGTGCTATGATGTCACTCACTTCCACAGGCCTTGCAGAGTGTAAACAACAACAACCCAGCTTTGTTGTGTATGTAACCATAGGGATTTGTGATGTCACCTAGAACCTTCACAGCAGCGACAGCTTTATGAGGAGCATCAGCACTGCTCTGCCTGAGCAGAACCATCACCGCCATAGGTTGTCAAATAACCCGGGTTTAACCCACACAGGTAAGTCCAATGGGGTGCAGGCATGTCCTCTATGCTTACAGCTTCCCGTGGGTGTTGGTTTGATACCGTTTGGGGACAGCCAAGGAGGCATCTGCAGGCAACAAAGGTAGGTGTGTGCTTGTGTGTGTGTTTCCTATGCAGATCCTAAGCCCAGTGTCACATGCAAGTAGGAGGAGTAAGAAGGGTTCCTGGCAAATCCGGGTTATGGATTGCATTTAAAAAGGCCCCGTGGGAGTGCAATGGGCCCCTGTCTTGCTGCTTAGCAATAATGGTATGGGTTTAGGTTCTGCTGTGTGTACTGGTGGTTGACTGCCCCCCAGCCCAGAGTGTGCATGGAAAATTGTCTGGCAGCCTCCCTGACAGCAAGCAGTGATAGTGCCCATGAAGGGCACCTTGTTGGGCCCGCCCCTTTCACGGTTATCGCTTCTCGGCCTTTTGGCTAAGATCAAGTGTAGTATCTGTTCTTATCAGTTTAATATCTGATACGTCCCCTATCTGGGGACCATATATTAAATGGATTTTTGAGAACGGGGGCCGATTTCGAAGCTTGCTTCCGTCGCCCTATGCATTGACCCGATATGGCAGTATCTTCGGGTACAGTGCACCACCCCCTTACAGGGTTAAAAAGAAAGATTCCTACTTTCATTGCTACCTGCTTGCTGGCTAGCCAGCTAGCCAGCCCTGTGGGCCTTGCTGCTGCTGCAGCCAAAAAACAAAAGGTGGTGCTGCTGCTGCTTCTGCTGCTTCTGCTTCTGCTTGTGTCTGGCCGCTGTTGGAGCGTCCAGGCACAGGACTTCTGCTGCTGCTGACTAAATGGCCTCCTTAATTGGATCATTTGAGTAGCCAGCACACCTGTGCAGGTAGGGCATGACATGATAGGCAGCTGCCTTGATAGCGGGTGGGTGCTGAATGTTCCTAATTGACAAAATAAGATTAATGCTTATGAAGAAATATAAAATCTCATCCCTTCCCCAATATCGCGCCACACCCCTACCCCTTAATTCCCTGGTTGAACTTGATGGACATATGTCTTTTTTCGACCGTACTAACTATGTAACTATGTAACATAACATGGGGGGGGGGGTCTCCTGGCTGTTCACACAGGTGTGTCATTGCTGTACATTGACCATGCATTGCTTCTGTGGTATTGCAAAGGCAAAGACAAATGCTTCCAGCCATCCATTGCACTAATGGATTGGTCATCAGCTGGCTGTCTATGTCCCGCATCAATATAGACCAAAGTACAGAGGGTTAGGCTATGCTATTGTGCACCTACCTGATGCATCAGAAGGTGCGAGGCCCTTGCTAAATTCTGTGCACAGACTTTGAGATCTATACTTTAGACTGTATCTAAACCTGCTCCAACATGGACTGACATTCTGGCCTACTTTCAGCCGATGCGACTTGTCTGTCGCTGAACAGTCGCTTTTTATGTATTCAGCACCTATGTATAATGTTGTAAAAATGCTCTAGAAGCTAAAGTCGCAGAAATGTCACACATATTTGGCCTGCAACTTTCTGTGCGACAAATTCAGACAGGAAAAATCAGTATAAATCCTTAGAAAATTATCCCCCAGTGTCTCCATCTGCTGGCGGTATTGAATAAGCATTGCTGCACTGATGGGGTATGCATTAGACGAAAAAAAAGAAGAAAAAGAAGAATAATACGCCCAGAAAAGAGGCGAAAAGGAGAAAAACGTAAAAAAACGTGAAAAAAAAGTAAGAGGAAGAGAAGGGAAAAAAAGGTGGAAATGGGTTTAAAAGTGATTTCGGCGGAGAAATATATATATATATATATATATATATATATATATATATATATATATACGCGCACACACACACATATATATAAACGTATTCTCCGTTGAGATATTGCAGCCGCTGCTGTGTCCAGGCCCAGGAGCCTTAGCACTGTGCTGTGATGTCACTCAATACCACTGACATCACTAGGTGTAAACAACATCTCTCCTTTGCTGTGTATGTGACTATGGAGCTGTTTGGTGATGTCGTCTATTATGGCCTTCATAGAAGCAACAGGAGATTGTTGCATCCATCTAGAACCCTCAGAACTACAGTGCTATGATGTCACTCACTTCCACAGGCCTTGCAGAGTGTAAACAACAACAACCCAGCTTTGTTGTGTATGTAACCATAGGGATTTGTGATGTCACCTAGAACCTTCACAGCAGCGACAGCTTTATGAGGAGCATCAGCACTGCTCTGCCTGAGCAGAACCATCACCGCCATAGGTTGTCAAATAACCCGGGTTTAACCCACACAGGTAAGTCCAATGGGGTGCAGGCATGTCCTCTATGCTTACAGCTTCCCGTGGGTGTTGGTTTGATACCGTTTGGGGACAGCCAAGGAGGCATCTGCAGGCAACAAAGGTAGGTGTGTGCTTGTGTGTGTGTTTCCTATGCAGATCCTAAGCCCAGTGTCACATGCAAGTAGGAGGAGTAAGAAGGGTTCCTGGCAAATCCGGGTTATGGATTGCATTTAAAAAGGCCCCGTGGGAGTGCAATGGGCCCCTGTCTTGCTGCTTAGCAATAATGGTATGGGTTTAGGTTCTGCTGTGTGTACTGGTGGTTGACTGCCCCCCAGCCCAGAGTGTGCATGGAAAATTGTCTGGCAGCCTCCCTGACAGCAAGCAGTGATAGTGCCCATGAAGGGCACCTTGTTGGGCCCGCCCCTTTCACGGTTATCGCTTCTCGGCCTTTTGGCTAAGATCAAGTGTAGTATCTGTTCTTATCAGTTTAATATCTGATACGTCCCCTATCTGGGGACCATATATTAAATGGATTTTTGAGAACGGGGGCCGATTTCGAAGCTTGCTTCCGTCGCCCTATGCATTGACCCGATATGGCAGTATCTTCGGGTACAGTGCACCACCTCCTTACAGGGTTAAAAAGAAAGATTCCTACTTTCATTGCTACCTGCTTGCTGGCTAGCCAGCTAGCCAGCCCTGTGGGCCTTGCTGCTGCTGCAGCCAAAAAACAAAAGGTGGTGCTGCTGCTGCTTCTGCTGCTTCTGCTTCTGCTTGTGTCTGGCCGCTGTTGGAGCGTCCAGGCACAGGACTTCTGCTGCTGCTGACTAAATGGCCTCCTTAATTGGATCATTTGAGTAGCCAGCACACCTGTGCAGGTAGGGCATGACATGATAGGCAGCTGCCTTGATAGCGGGTGGGTGCTGAATGTTCCTAATTGACAAAATAAGATTAATGCTTATGAAGAAATATAAAATCTCATCCCTTCCCCAATATCGCGCCACACCCCTACCCCTTAATTCCCTGGTTGAACTTGATGGACATATGTCTTTTTTCGACCGTACTAACTATGTAACTATGTAACATAACATGGGGGGGGGGGGGGGGGTCTCCTGGCTGTTCACACAGGTGTGTCATTGCTGTACATTGACCATGCATTGCTTCTGTGGTATTGCAAAGGCAAAGACAAATGCTTCCAGCCATCCATTGCACTAATGGATTGGTCATCAGCTGGCTGTCTATGTCCCGCATCAATATAGACCAAAGTACAGAGGGTTAGGCTATGCTATTGTGCACCTACCTGATGCATCAGAAGGTGCGAGGCCCTTGCTAAATTCTGTGCACAGACTTTGAGATCTATACTTTAGACTGTATCTAAACCTGCTCCAACATGGACTGACATTCTGGCCTACTTTCAGCCGATGCGACTTGTCTGTCGCTGAACAGTCGCTTTTTATGTATTCAGCACCTATGTATAATGTTGTAAAAATGCTCTAGAAGCTAAAGTCGCAGAAATGTCACACATATTTGGCCTGCAACTTTCTGTGCGACAAATTCAGACAGGAAAAATCAGTATAAATCCTTAGAAAATTATCCCCCAGTGTCTCCATCTGCTGGCGGTATTGAATAAGCATTGCTGCACTGATGGGGTATGCATTAGACGAAAAAAAAGAAGAAAAAGAAGAATAATACGCCCAGAAAAGAGGCGAAAAGGAGAAAAACGTAAAAAAACGTGAAAAAAAAGTAAGAGGAAGAGAAGGGAAAAAAAGGTGGAAATGGGTTTAAACGTGATTTCGGCGGAGAAATATATATATATATATATATATATATATATATACGCGCACACACACACATATATATAAACGTATTCTCCGTTGAGATATTGCAGCCGCTGCTGTGTCCAGGCCCAGGAGCCTTAGCACTGTGCTGTGATGTCACTCAATACCACTGACATCACTAGGTGTAAACAACATCTCTCCTTTGCTGTGTATGTGACTATGGAGCTGTTTGGTGATGTCGTCTATTATGGCCTTCATAGAAGCAACAGGAGATTGTTGCATCCATCTAGAACCCTCAGAACTACAGTGCTATGATGTCACTCACTTCCACAGGCCTTGCAGAGTGTAAACAACAACAACCCAGCTTTGTTGTGTATGTAACCATAGGGATTTGTGATGTCACCTAGAACCTTCACAGCAGCGACAGCTTTATGAGGAGCATCAGCACTGCTCTGCCTGAGCAGAACCATCACCGCCATAGGTTGTCAAATAACCCGGGTTTAACCCACACAGGTAAGTCCAATGGGGTGCAGGCATGTCCTCTATGCTTACAGCTTCCCGTGGGTGTTGGTTTGATACCGTTTGGGGACAGCCAAGGAGGCATCTGCAGGCAACAAAGGTAGGTGTGTGCTTGTGTGTGTGTTTCCTATGCAGATCCTAAGCCCAGTGTCACATGCAAGTAGGAGGAGTAAGAAGGGTTCCTGGCAAATCCGGGTTATGGATTGCATTTAAAAAGGCCCCGTGGGAGTGCAATGGGCCCCTGTCTTGCTGCTTAGCAATAATGGTATGGGTTTAGGTTCTGCTGTGTGTACTGGTGGTTGACTGCCCCCCAGCCCAGAGTGTGCATGGAAAATTGTCTGGCAGCCTCCCTGACAGCAAGCAGTGATAGTGCCCATGAAGGGCACCTTGTTGGGCCCGCCCCTTTCACGATTATCGCTTCTCGGCCTTTTGGCTAAGATCAAGTGTAGTATCTGTTCTTATCAGTTTAATATCTGATACGTCCCCTATCTGGGGACCATATATTAAATGGATTTTTGAGAACGGGGGCCGATTTCGAAGCTTGCTTCCGTCGCCCTATGCATTGACCCGATATGGCAGTATCTTCGGGTACAGTGCACCACCCCCTTACAGGGTTAAAAAGAAAGATTCCTACTTTCATTGCTACCTGCTTGCTGGCTAGCCAGCTAGCCAGCCCTGTGGGCCTTGCTGCTGCTGCAGCCAAAAAACAAAAGGTGGTGCTGCTGCTGCTGCTTCTGCTGCTTCTGCTTCTGCTTGTGTCTGGCCGCTGTTGGAGCGTCCAGGCACAGGACTTCTGCTGCTGCTGACTAAATGGCCTCCTTAATTGGATCATTTGAGTAGCCAGCACACCTGTGCAGGTAGGGCATGACATGATAGGCAGCTGCCTTGATAGCGGGTGGGTGCTGAATGTTCCTAATTGACAAAATAAGATTAATGCTTATGAAGAAATATAAAATCTCATCCCTTCCCCAATATCGCGCCACACCCCTACCCCTTAATTCCCTGGTTGAACTTGATGGACATATGTCTTTTTTCGACCGTACTAACTATGTAACTATGTAACATAACATGGGGGGGGGGGGGGTCTCCTGGCTGTTCACACAGGTGTGTCATTGCTGTACATTGACCATGCATTGCTTCTGTGGTATTGCAAAGGCAAAGACAAATGCTTCCAGCCATCCATTGCACTAATGGATTGGTCATCAGCTGGCTGTCTATGTCCCGCATCAATATAGACCAAAGTACAGAGGGTTAGGCTATGCTATTGTGCACCTACCTGATGCATCAGAAGGTGGGAGGCCCTTGCTAAATTCTGTGCACAGACTTTGAGATCTATACTTTAGACTGTATCTAAACCTGCTCCAACATGGACTGACATTCTGGCCTACTTTCAGCCGATGCGACTTGTCTGTCGCTGAACAGTCGCTTTTTATGTATTCAGCACCTATGTATAATGTTGTAAAAATGCTCTAGAAGCTAAAGTCGCAGAAATGTCACACATATTTGGCCTGCAACTTTCTGTGCGACAAATTCAGACAGGAAAAATCAGTATAAATCCTTAGAAAATTATCCCCCAGTGTCTCCATCTGCTGGCGGTATTGAATAAGCATTGCTGCACTGATGGGGTATGCATTAGACGAAAAAAAAGAAGAAAAAGAAGAATAATACGCCCAGAAAAGAGGCGAAAAGGAGAAAAACGTAAAAAAACGTGAAAAAAAAGTAAGAGGAAGAGAAGGGAAAAAAAGGTGGAAATGGGTTTAAAAGTGATTTCGGCGGAGAAATATATATATATATATATATATATATATATATATACGCGCACACACACACATATATATAAACGTATTCTCCGTTGAGATATTGCAGCCGCTGCTGTGTCCAGGCCCAGGAGCCTTAGCACTGTGCTGTGATGTCACTCAATACCACTGACATCACTAGGTGTAAACAACATCTCTCCTTTGCTGTGTATGTGACTATGGAGCTGTTTGGTGATGTCGTCTATTATGGCCTTCATAGAAGCAACAGGAGATTGTTGCATCCATCTAGAACCCTCAGAACTACAGTGCTATGATGTCACTCACTTCCACAGGCCTTGCAGAGTGTAAACAACAACAACCCAGCTTTGTTGTGTATGTAACCATAGGGATTTGTGATGTCACCTAGAACCTTCACAGCAGCGACAGCTTTATGAGGAGCATCAGCACTGCTCTGCCTGAGCAGAACCATCACCGCCATAGGTTGTCAAATAACCCGGGTTTAACCCACACAGGTAAGTCCAATGGGGTGCAGGCATGTCCTCTATGCTTACAGCTTCCCGTGGGTGTTGGTTTGATACCGTTTGGGGACAGCCAAGGAGGCATCTGCAGGCAACAAAGGTAGGTGTGTGCTTGTGTGTGTGTTTCCTATGCAGATCCTAAGCCCAGTGTCACATGCAAGTAGGAGGAGTAAGAAGGGTTCCTGGCAAATCCGGGTTATGGATTGCATTTAAAAAGGCCCCGTGGGAGTGCAATGGGCCCCTGTCTTGCTGCTTAGCAATAATGGTATGGGTTTAGGTTCTGCTGTGTGTACTGGTGGTTGACTGCCCCCCAGCCCAGAGTGTGCATGGAAAATTGTCTGGCAGCCTCCCTGACAGCAAGCAGTGATAGTGCCCATGAAGGGCACCTTGTTGGGCCCGCCCCTTTCACGGTTATCGCTTCTCGGCCTTTTGGCTAAGATCAAGTGTAGTATCTGTTCTTATCAGTTTAATATCTGATACGTCCCCTATCTGGGGACCATATATTAAATGGATTTTTGAGAACGGGGGCCGATTTCGAAGCTTGCTTCCGTCGCCCTATGCATTGACCCGATATGGCAGTATCTTCGGGTACAGTGCACCACCCCCTTACAGGGTTAAAAAGAAAGATTCCTACTTTCATTGCTACCTGCTTGCTGGCTAGCCAGCTAGCCAGCCCTGTGGGCCTTGCTGCTGCTGCAGCCAAAAAACAAAAGGTGGTGCTGCTGCTGCTTCTGCTGCTTCTGCTTGTGTCTGGCCGCTGTTGGAGCGTCCAGGCACAGGACTTCTGCTGCTGCTGACTAAATGGCCTCCTTAATTGGATCATTTGAGTAGCCAGCACACCTGTGCAGGTAGGGCATGACATGATAGGCAGCTGCCTTGATAGCGGGTGGGTGCTGAATGTTCCTAATTGACAAAATAAGATTAATGCTTATGAAGAAATATAAAATCTCATCCCTTCCCCAATATCGCGCCACACCCCTACCCCTTAATTCCCTGGTTGAACTTGATGGACATATGTCTTTTTTCGACCGTACTAACTATGTAACTATGTAACATAACATGGGGGGGGGGGGGTCTCCTGGCTGTTCACACAGGTGTGTCATTGCTGTACATTGACCATGCATTGCTTCTGTGGTATTGCAAAGGCAAAGACAAATGCTTCCAGCCATCCATTGCACTAATGGATTGGTCATCAGCTGGCTGTCTATGTCCCGCATCAATATAGACCAAAGTACAGAGGGTTAGGCTATGCTATTGTGCACCTACCTGATGCATCAGAAGGTGCGAGGCCCTTGCTAAATTCTGTGCACAGACTTTGAGATCTATACTTTAGACTGTATCTAAACCTGCTCCAACATGGACTGACATTCTGGCCTACTTTCAGCCGATGCGACTTGTCTGTCGCTGAACAGTCGCTTTTTATGTATTCAGCACCTATGTATAATGTTGTAAAAATGCTCTAGAAGCTAAAGTCGCAGAAATGTCACACATATTTGGCCTGCAACTTTCTGTGCGACAAATTCAGACAGGAAAAATCAGTATAAATCCTTAGAAAATTATCCCCCAGTGTCTCCATCTGCTGGCGGTATTGAATAAGCATTGCTGCACTGATGGGGTATGCATTAGACGAAAAAAAAGAAGAAAAAGAAGAATAATACGCCCAGAAAAGAGGCGAAAAGGAGAAAAACGTAAAAAAACGTGAAAAAAAAGTAAGAGGAAGAGAAGGGAAAAAAAGGTGGAAATGGGTTTAAAAGTGATTTCAGCGGAGAAATATATATATATATATATATATATATATATATATATATATATATATACGCGCACACACACACATATATATAAACGTATTCTCCGTTGAGATATTGCAGCCGCTGCTGTGTCCAGGCCCAGGAGCCTTAGCACTGTGCTGTGATGTCACTCAATACCACTGACATCACTAGGTGTAAACAACATCTCTCCTTTGCTGTGTATGTGACTATGGAGCTGTTTGGTGATGTCGTCTATTATGGCCTTCATAGAAGCAACAGGAGATTGTTGCATCCATCTAGAACCCTCAGAACTACAGTGCTATGATGTCACTCACTTCCACAGGCCTTGCAGAGTGTAAACAACAACAACCCAGCTTTGTTGTGTATGTAACCATAGGGATTTGTGATGTCACCTAGAACCTTCACAGCAGCGACAGCTTTATGAGGAGCATCAGCACTGCTCTGCCTGAGCAGAACCATCACCGCCATAGGTTGTCAAATAACCCGGGTTTAACCCACACAGGTAAGTCCAATGGGGTGCAGGCATGTCCTCTATGCTTACAGCTTCCCGTGGGTGTTGGTTTGATACCGTTTGGGGACAGCCAAGGAGGCATCTGCAGGCAACAAAGGTAGGTGTGTGCTTGTGTGTGTGTTTCCTATGCAGATCCTAAGCCCAGTGTCACATGCAAGTAGGAGGAGTAAGAAGGGTTCCTGGCAAATCCGGGTTATGGATTGCATTTAAAAAGGCCCCGTGGGAGTGCAATGGGCCCCTGTCTTGCTGCTTAGCAATAATGGTATGGGTTTAGGTTCTGCTGTGTGTACTGGTGGTTGACTGCCCCCCAGCCCAGAGTGTGCATGGAAAATTGTCTGGCAGCCTCCCTGACAGCAAGCAGTGATAGTGCCCATGAAGGGCACCTTGTTGGGCCCGCCCCTTTCACGATTATCGCTTCTCGGCCTTTTGGCTAAGATCAAGTGTAGTATCTGTTCTTATCAGTTTAATATCTGATATGTCCCCTATCTGGGGACCATATATTAAATGGATTTTTGAGAACGGGGGCCGATTTCGAAGCTTGCTTCCGTCGCCCTATGCATTGACCCGATATGGCAGTATCTTCGGGTACAGTGCACCACCCCCTTACAGGGTTAAAAAGAAAGATTCCTACTTTCATTGCTACCTGCTTGCTGGCTAGCCAGCTAGCCAGCCCTGTGGGCCTTGCTGCTGCTGCAGCCAAAAAACAAAAGGTGGTGCTGCTGCTGCTGCTTCTGCTGCTTCTGCTTCTGCTTGTGTCTGGCCGCTGTTGGAGCGTCCAGGCACAGGACTTCTGCTGCTGCTGACTAAATGGCCTCCTTAATTGGATCATTTGAGTAGCCAGCACACCTGTGCAGGTAGGGCATGACATGATAGGCAGCTGCCTTGATAGCGGGTGGGTGCTGAATGTTCCTAATTGACAAAATAAGATTAATGCTTATGAAGAAATATAAAATCTCATCCCTTCCCCAATATCGCGCCACACCCCTACCCCTTAATTCCCTGGTTGAACTTGATGGACATATGTCTTTTTTCGACCGTACTAACTATGTAACTATGTAACATAACATGGGGGGGGGGGGGTCTCCTGGCTGTTCACACAGGTGTGTCATTGCTGTACATTGACCATGCATTGCTTCTGTGGTATTGCAAAGGCAAAGACAAATGCTTCCAGCCATCCATTGCACTAATGGATTGGTCATCAGCTGGCTGTCTATGTCCCGCATCAATATAGACCAAAGTACAGAGGGTTAGGCTATGCTATTGTGCACCTACCTGATGCATCAGAAGGTGGGAGGCCCTTGCTAAATTCTGTGCACAGACTTTGAGATCTATACTTTAGACTGTATCTAAACCTGCTCCAACATGGACTGACATTCTGGCCTACTTTCAGCCGATGCGACTTGTCTGTCGCTGAACAGTCGCTTTTTATGTATTCAGCACCTATGTATAATGTTGTAAAAATGCTCTAGAAGCTAAAGTCGCAGAAATGTCACACATATTTGGCCTGCAACTTTCTGTGCGACAAATTCAGACAGGAAAAATCAGTATAAATCCTTAGAAAATTATCCCCCAGTGTCTCCATCTGCTGGCGGTATTGAATAAGCATTGCTGCACTGATGGGGTATGCATTAGACGAAAAAAAAGAAGAAAAAGAAGAATAATACGCCCAGAAAAGAGGCGAAAAGGAGAAAAACGTAAAAAAACGTGAAAAAAAAGTAAGAGGAAGAGAAGGGAAAAAAAGGTGGAAATGGGTTTAAAAGTGATTTCGGCGGAGAAATATATATATATATATATATATATATATATATATATATACGCGCACACACACACATATATATAAACGTATTCTCCGTTGAGATATTGCAGCCGCTGCTGTGTCCAGGCCCAGGAGCCTTAGCACTGTGCTGTGATGTCACTCAATACCACTGACATCACTAGGTGTAAACAACATCTCTCCTTTGCTGTGTATGTGACTATGGAGCTGTTTGGTGATGTCGTCTATTATGGCCTTCATAGAAGCAACAGGAGATTGTTGCATCCATCTAGAACCCTCAGAACTACAGTGCTATGATGTCACTCACTTCCACAGGCCTTGCAGAGTGTAAACAACAACAACCCAGCTTTGTTGTGTATGTAACCATAGGGATTTGTGATGTCACCTAGAACCTTCACAGCAGCGACAGCTTTATGAGGAGCATCAGCACTGCTCTGCCTGAGCAGAACCATCACCGCCATAGGTTGTCAAATAACCCGGGTTTAACCCACACAGGTAAGTCCAATGGGGTGCAGGCATGTCCTCTATGCTTACAGCTTCCCGTGGGTGTTGGTTTGATACCGTTTGGGGACAGCCAAGGAGGCATCTGCAGGCAACAAAGGTAGGTGTGTGCTTGTGTGTGTGTTTCCTATGCAGATCCTAAGCCCAGTGTCACATGCAAGTAGGAGGAGTAAGAAGGGTTCCTGGCAAATCCGGGTTATGGATTGCATTTAAAAAGGCCCCGTGGGAGTGCAATGGGCCCCTGTCTTGCTGCTTAGCAATAATGGTATGGGTTTAGGTTCTGCTGTGTGTACTGGTGGTTGACTGCCCCCCAGCCCAGAGTGTGCATGGAAAATTGTCTGGCAGCCTCCCTGACAGCAAGCAGTGATAGTGCCCATGAAGGGCACCTTGTTGGGCCCGCCCCTTTCACGGTTATCGCTTCTCGGCCTTTTGGCTAAGATCAAGTGTAGTATCTGCATTTGGTCTGGTCGGAAGGTGTCTGTGGTACCCCGCTTCTCGGCCTTGGGGGATTGTCTCTCCTTACGGAGGGACTTCACCCCCTTGCTGCTATTGGGGAGCGGGCTTAGTCCACAGACAACGGGTTGCGATCCCCCTGTCTCTGGGACCTTGTGTCTCAGAAGGCATTTTCGGTACGTTGAGCGTTACCTGTAGCTTCGGAAGCACCTAGGGTACCCCCGACCTCTGCCTTGGGTAAGGGTTCCGCTTTTATAGCGGGATTCCGAGCCCCTGCTGCTATTGGGGAAGGGGCTTAGTCCCTGGGTGTGGAAGATGCCGTTCTCCTGGGCTTTCCCCTCTGGGGAAATGTCGATGCGAAATACCATCCGCATAGAGGTGTCGGAGAGCCATCGTCAGTTGAAGAACCTCCGCTTCATTGCGGAGGTGATTCTTCTTGACTACTTCCGCCTCAATAGGGAGGACATCCTGTGTCTAAATGACCAGGAAAGCCGTGGCCTGTATACCGTCACCTTCACGGCCACGGCGTGTTGCGATAACATCTATGCAACCTTGTCTGGTGCGGACCAGAGGGACGATCGACTCGACGGTCTTTCGTTCCAGTTCCTCTATGGTGAGGAACATATACCGTTGGTGGTGGCTATGCACAGCCCTCATGTGACCACGGAGGATATAGCCACTTTTCTTCGACGATACTGCGAAGAGGTGCGATTCGCAAACAAAATCTTGAACTCCGTGCGGTTCTGGAACGGCAAGAGGAAGTTCTGGGTCAAGCTCCGTAAGGATCCCGGTGGTATTGGGGGTCTTTGCCATCCGCCCCCAAATTTTGCCATCGGGAGAGTTCGGGGCTTCCTGTTCTATCCTCAAATGCCTATGTATTGCCGAAATTGCTTGAGGTTTGGCCACACCCAGGAGACCTGCGGCGCGGAGCGTGTGATTCGCTGCAATAGGTGTGGCCAAGAAGGTCACATAGCCTCAAGATGTAGCCATACGATAAGGTGCAACCTCTGCGGAGAGGAAAATCACGATTTTAATTCCTGTCCCCATAAAGCAAAAACTACGATGGGTGGGTCAAGGCTGGGCCCACCCAAAGAGGGGACAGGACAAAAGACGTCCTTTTTTAAGATGCCCAAACCCCAGATGGCAGGTACTGATGGGTCCAGGCCCAAGACCTCTGGAGCTCCATCGGGGGGCCCACCGGTGGTAGTGCTAGGGGGAGGCCATGGGGATTCCACGAAGCCCGGGCGGGTGATCGAGTTTACTGCCCGGGAAATTGAAAGACGTCGATCGACTTCCTACCTGGCTCAAGAGCCCGCCAAAACTTCTGAAGGGGGCTCACCTGTGGCGGGTGGCAGCCGACGGGCCTCGGTGGGGGCAGAGGTGGACCCAAAATTGCAGCATAAGCCAGGTACTGGCTTGGCCCAGGGTCGCCCTGCTCCGGACGAAGAGGCCCCGGTGAAAGCCCGCCGGAAGGGGAGCCAGGTGGCCAGGTCTGAGCCCGGTCCTGTTACTCCGCCTATACAGGACAGGGCCAAGAAGACAAGTGGCGCCAAACCAGGGTTTGCTGCCCCGCCAGCAGTGGACCCGGTGGGTAAAACTGGCCATCGTCGATCGATGGGGAAGTTGGAGCAACAGTCCTCAGCAACGCTTGCTGGGGAACAAGCGATGAAAACTTCCCAAGGTAGCGGCAAAGGTTCCGGAAAAGAGGCCTCACAGGCCCCTGTGCAGCAGTTCCAGTCGTCAAAAGATGAAAGAAGACGCAGATCCATCAGCCGGGGGCCAGAGATTACATCGAGTGAGAGCAACACAGAGGATATGGACAGCAGTGTGACATTTAAAAGACAAAGAGAAGAAGAAGAGGAAGACATTCAAAGGAAAGCGGCGTGCCGTAGTTCGGACGAGAGCGAGCTCAGGGTCGGGGCATCATCGATCTCAAGCTCCGACCCTCAGAACATCAAGGAGCTGATGACCCCGCAGGCGGGGGATGACGGTACGCAGCTTATTATTGACTTTGATTCTCCAAGCACGGACTCTCCATAAACTATGCCTATCCCTGTAAAAATTGCCTCACTCAATGTGAGGTCCTTAAAGAGCCCTGATCGCAGGGCTGCTTTATTTTCTTATCTAGAGACATGTGACTTTGACCTTTGCCTGCTACAAGAATGTGGAATCCCTAGTAAAATGGACTATAAAGACTTAAAAGAAGACTGGAAGCTGGGCCCATCCATATGGTCCGGTGCAAATGACTGTCGTTCTGTGGGTGTTGGGCTGCTCTGCCGAGGCCAGTCCTTTTCTATTCATACAGTAACTGAGATTGTGCCTGGCAGAGCTCTTTTAATTCATCTATATTTTAATGGACTTTTAATTCGTGTTTTAAATGTGTATGCCCCTCCTGATAAACAGGAGCGGGCAGAACTATTTGAAATTTTACCACTGTTTTGTGTTGGGTCTTCCCCCCTGCTGGTGGGAGGTGATTTTAACTGCATACGTGATGGGGAACACCGGCAGGGTGGGGATATTAATCGTAAAGACCGCACTTCTTACCTGCTTAAAAATTTTATTGATGATTTTAATTTGAAAGATTGCTGGAAGGATCTCTTGCCGGAGGACCCGGGCGCCACATGGTCCAATGGAAGAGTGAGCTCCAGAATCGATTTTATTTTTTCCTCTAGAGCTTTTAAACCCCTGAAATGCACGCTCGAGCAGAATATCTTCTCTGATCATAAGCTCCTCTTGGTGGGCCTGGAGCTAGAGGGGGAGCAAAAAGCAAAAAGGGGCCTCTGGAGATTAAACACCACACTCCTAGAGGACCCTGAGATAAAAGAGGAGTTTGTGCGGACCTACCAATGCTGGCAATCACAAAGAAAACCCCACGAGCCTATGCTGCACTGGTGGGAGGGCACCAAATCTAAAATCAGATTTTTTTTTATCAAAGCAGGTAAGAAGAAGGCAAAAATGGAAAAACAGTGGTTTTATGTTCTTAACATGCGTTTAAATGTACTTTTTAAATTGAAAGAAGCTGGTATGGATGTAGAAAATGATATTTTAAACCTTAAAACTGAAATAAAACATGCCATAGAAAAGAAAGGGAAACAAATCATTTTTAACTCACATGTGCAGCACCTGGAGGAGGGCGAGAAATGTTCCCGTTTCTTTTTTAAAAAAGTGATGAATAGGAGGGATATCATCCAAAACCTTGAGGGTGAATCCACTCCAAAAGGCATGTTAGATGCAGTTTTTAACTTCTACCAGCTTCTTTTTAATAAGAAAGATCTTAATCCATCCTTTTTAGAACATGTTCTTAATTCCCTTGATTTTAAGCTAGATGTTTTAGACCAGGAGGTTTTATCCCGTGATCTTAACTTAGATGAACTTTTATTTGTTTTTAAAAGTTTTTCTAGTGGGAAGGCCCCTGGGGAAGATGGTTTACCCATCGAATTTTATTTAGCTTTTTGGGATATTTTAAAGGATGATATGGTTTTATTGTATAAAGAAACTTTTATTGTTAATGAACTTCCCCCTTCCTGGAGGAGGGGGATTGTATCATTACTTTTTAAAAAGGGTGAAAAGGATATGCTAAAAAATTGGCGCCCCATCACACTTTTAAATGTCGATTATAAAGTTTTAGCCAAGTTATTAGCTGTCCGTTTTAAACCTTTTATTCATAAATTAATTCACCCAAATCAGGTTTGTGGGGTACCTGGAAGGTCTATAGCTGAATCCCTAAATATTTTAAGAGATGTTTTATGGTATTTTAAGGATAGAAATCAAACTGTAGCAATTTTATCCTTAGACTTTGAAAAAGCCTTTGATAGGGTCTCCCATGAATACCTGTTTTTAGTTCTTAAAAAGATGGCAGTGCCTGAAACGATTTTAAGCCGAATCATGCTTTTATACCGATCCTGTTTTAGTCAAGTCTCTGTTAATGGCTTTTTAACCAGCGGTGTTCCTCTTTTATCAGGTGTCAAACAGGGCTGCCCCCTGTCCCCACTCCTTTTTATTTGCACAATCGAACCACTGATGGCCCTCCTCAGAAAAGACCGGGTAGTAAGAGGCGTACCGATACCTGGTGGAGGAGGGACCCATCTAAAGGTGTTGGGGTACATGGATGATGTCACCATACTGTGCCCGGACTCTCCATCCATGAGGGGGGCATTGAGGAACACCAGCTATTTCTGCGAGGTCTCTGGTTTTAAGCTAAACACAGATAAATGTGACTGTTTTTATATTGGCTCCTGGGATTCATCCATCACCCCAGGAGTTACAATGCAACAGGATCAAATTAAAGTTTTAGGTATTGTTTTTAACCAGGTCAATGATGGGAGCCCTAACTGGGATTCAGCTATAGCTAAGATGGAGAAGAAGATTTTAATGTGGAATCTTAGAAACCTTACCATGGAGGGGAAGATTTTAATAATAAAGATGGTTTTACTCCCTATTATGCTATACATTGCCATGGTATTTCCTCCATCTATTTTATACATTAAAAAAGTAACTAGAATTGTTTTTACTTTTTTATGGGGTTCAAAAATGGAGAAATTAAAGCGTGATTTTATGTACAAAAGTAAAGATAATGGCGGGAAAGATGTTCCTAACCTTTTTACTTTCTTTTACATAAAGTATTTCTGTTTCTGTTTTAAAATTATTAAATCCGATGGCATTTTTAGCTGCTTTTTAAGGTACGCTGCGGGCATGGTTTTTAAAAGATGGTTGCGCATCCCTCTGAACGCTCCGGTGCTTCTGTGTCCCCCAAAACATTATGTGGTGTTGGAAAAGACAGTCAGGCTCCTAGGTCTCCAAGATTTGGAGCCTGACATACTGGGGGACCAGAGAAAGGTATCAAAGGTCCTCAGGCGGAGTGAGGTTACCCTGGCAGTTTCCAATTTCACACAGGCAAGATCCAAAAAGGTATGGCGGAACGTGTACGGGAAGTTTCTGGCGAATGTACACAGGGATCTTGCCTGGGCAATCGTCCACCAGTGCCTCCCTACTCGTGAGTTCCAGCACAGGCGAGGACTGGTGGCGAGAGCCAAGTGCCCGAGAGATGGCTGCGGAGTGGACGAAACGGTGCTGCACATATTTTGGAACTGCCCTTTTGCACGGGAGCTTTGGAGGAAGGTAGGCCCACTTTTGAAGTGGGCCTGCGGCCTAAAAGATTTTAATCACGAATGTGTCTTTTACGGTCTTTTTAACTGCCCCAATTTTAAACAGCAGATGATCTGCTGGATGATTATTAATTGTTTTAAAAATGCCATCTGGAAAGTTAGGAACATCTTACTTTTTAAACATGATTTTATTGATGTTAAAAACTGTATAAAGCTGGCCCTGAGTGAGATGTACATCTATTACCTAAGAGACAAGAAACAGTTGGGGGCCAGCGAGGCAGCATCCATGTGGTGTCTGCCTCTATGGAACGAAATAACAATATAATCAGTTTTTATGACATTTGTATAATGTTTTATCCTGCCATTTTTATTTTTTCTCCTTTTATTACTGGTTTTATTATTTGTATTTTAAAACTTTTGTGAACCTTTTATTATTTTGCATTTTAAATTTTGTATGGTTTCTTATTTATTCAATAAAATTTTGTTGAAACCTTATCTGTTCTTATCAGTTTAATATCTGATACGTCCCCTATCTGGGGACCATATATTAAATGGATTTTTGAGAACGGGGGCCGATTTCGAAGCTTGCTTCCGTCGCCCTATGCATTGACCCGATATGGCAGTATCTTCGGGTACAGTGCACCACCCCCTTACAGGGTTAAAAAGAAAGATTCCTACTTTCATTGCTACCTGCTTGCTGGCTAGCCAGCTAGCCAGCCCTGTGGGCCTTGCTGCTGCTGCAGCCAAAAAACAAAAGGTGGTGCTGCTGCTGCTTCTGCTGCTTCTGCTTCTGCTTGTGTCTGGCCGCTGTTGGAGCGTCCAGGCACAGGACTTCTGCTGCTGCTGACTAAATGGCCTCCTTAATTGGATCATTTGAGTAGCCAGCACACCTGTGCAGGTAGGGCATGACATGATAGGCAGCTGCCTTGATAGCGGGTGGGTGCTGAATGTTCCTAATTGACAAAATAAGATTAATGCTTATGAAGAAATATAAAATCTCATCCCTTCCCCAATATCGCGCCACACCCCTACCCCTTAATTCCCTGGTTGAACTTGATGGACATATGTCTTTTTTCGACCGTACTAACTATGTAACTATGTAACATAACATGGGGGGGGGGGGTCTCCTGGCTGTTCACACAGGTGTGTCATTGCTGTACATTGACCATGCATTGCTTCTGTGGTATTGCAAAGGCAAAGACAAATGCTTCCAGCCATCCATTGCACTAATGGATTGGTCATCAGCTGGCTGTCTATGTCCCGCATCAATATAGACCAAAGTACAGAGGGTTAGGCTATGCTATTGTGCACCTACCTGATGCATCAGAAGGTGCGAGGCCCTTGCTAAATTCTGTGCACAGACTTTGAGATCTATACTTTAGACTGTATCTAAACCTGCTCCAACATGGACTGACATTCTGGCCTACTTTCAGCCGATGCGACTTGTCTGTCGCTGAACAGTCGCTTTTTATGTATTCAGCACCTATGTATAATGTTGTAAAAATGCTCTAGAAGCTAAAGTCGCAGAAATGTCACACATATTTGGCCTGCAACTTTCTGTGCGACAAATTCAGACAGGAAAAATCAGTATAAATCCTTAGAAAATTATCCCCCAGTGTCTCCATCTGCTGGCGGTATTGAATAAGCATTGCTGCACTGATGGGGTATGCATTAGACGAAAAAAAAGAAGAAAAAGAAGAATAATACGCCCAGAAAAGAGGCGAAAAGGAGAAAAACGTAAAAAAACGTGAAAAAAAAGTAAGAGGAAGAGAAGGGAAAAAAAGGTGGAAATGGGTTTAAAAGTGATTTCGGCGGAGAAATATATATATATATATATATATATATATATATATATATATATATATATACGCGCACACACACACATATATATAAACGTATTCTCCGTTGAGATATTGCAGCCGCTGCTGTGTCCAGGCCCAGGAGCCTTAGCACTGTGCTGTGATGTCACTCAATACCACTGACATCACTAGGTGTAAACAACATCTCTCCTTTGCTGTGTATGTGACTATGGAGCTGTTTGGTGATGTCGTCTATTATGGCCTTCATAGAAGCAACAGGAGATTGTTGCATCCATCTAGAACCCTCAGAACTACAGTGCTATGATGTCACTCACTTCCACAGGCCTTGCAGAGTGTAAACAACAACAACCCAGCTTTGTTGTGTATGTAACCATAGGGATTTGTGATGTCACCTAGAACCTTCACAGCAGCGACAGCTTTATGAGGAGCATCAGCACTGCTCTGCCTGAGCAGAACCATCACCGCCATAGGTTGTCAAATAACCCGGGTTTAACCCACACAGGTAAGTCCAATGGGGTGCAGGCATGTCCTCTATGCTTACAGCTTCCCGTGGGTGTTGGTTTGATACCGTTTGGGGACAGCCAAGGAGGCATCTGCAGGCAACAAAGGTAGGTGTGTGCTTGTGTGTGTGTTTCCTATGCAGATCCTAAGCCCAGTGTCACATGCAAGTAGGAGGAGTAAGAAGGGTTCCTGGCAAATCCGGGTTATGGATTGCATTTAAAAAGGCCCCGTGGGAGTGCAATGGGCCCCTGTCTTGCTGCTTAGCAATAATGGTATGGGTTTAGGTTCTGCTGTGTGTACTGGTGGTTGACTGCCCCCCAGCCCAGAGTGTGCATGGAAAATTGTCTGGCAGCCTCCCTGACAGCAAGCAGTGATAGTGCCCATGAAGGGCACCTTGTTGGGCCCGCCCCTTTCACGGTTATCGCTTCTCGGCCTTTTGGCTAAGATCAAGTGTAGTATCTGTTCTTATCAGTTTAATATCTGATACGTCCCCTATCTGGGGACCATATATTAAATGGATTTTTGAGAACGGGGGCCGATTTCGAAGCTTGCTTCCGTCGCCCTATGCATTGACCCGATATGGCAGTATCTTCGGGTACAGTGCACCACCCCCTTACAGGGTTAAAAAGAAAGATTCCTACTTTCATTGCTACCTGCTTGCTGGCTAGCCAGCTAGCCAGCCCTGTGGGCCTTGCTGCTGCTGCAGCCAAAAAACAAAAGGTGGTGCTGCTGCTGCTTCTGCTGCTTCTGCTTCTGCTTGTGTCTGGCCGCTGTTGGAGCGTCCAGGCACAGGACTTCTGCTGCTGCTGACTAAATGGCCTCCTTAATTGGATCATTTGAGTAGCCAGCACACCTGTGCAGGTAGGGCATGACATGATAGGCAGCTGCCTTGATAGCGGGTGGGTGCTGAATGTTCCTAATTGACAAAATAAGATTAATGCTTATGAAGAAATATAAAATCTCATCCCTTCCCCAATATCGCGCCACACCCCTACCCCTTAATTCCCTGGTTGAACTTGATGGACATATGTCTTTTTTCGACCGTACTAACTATGTAACTATGTAACATAACATGGGGGGGGGGGGGGGGGTCTCCTGGCTGTTCACACAGGTGTGTCATTGCTGTACATTGACCATGCATTGCTTCTGTGGTATTGCAAAGGCAAAGACAAATGCTTCCAGCCATCCATTGCACTAATGGATTGGTCATCAGCTGGCTGTCTATGTCCCGCATCAATATAGACCAAAGTACAGAGGGTTAGGCTATGCTATTGTGCACCTACCTGATGCATCAGAAGGTGCGAGGCCCTTGCTAAATTCTGTGCACAGACTTTGAGATCTATACTTTAGACTGTATCTAAACCTGCTCCAACATGGACTGACATTCTGGCCTACTTTCAGCCGATGCGACTTGTCTGTCGCTGAACAGTCGCTTTTTATGTATTCAGCACCTATGTATAATGTTGTAAAAATGCTCTAGAAGCTAAAGTCGCAGAAATGTCACACATATTTGGCCTGCAACTTTCTGTGCGACAAATTCAGACAGGAAAAATCAGTATAAATCCTTAGAAAATTATCCCCCAGTGTCTCCATCTGCTGGCGGTATTGAATAAGCATTGCTGCACTGATGGGGTATGCATTAGACGAAAAAAAAGAAGAAAAAGAAGAATAATACGCCCAGAAAAGAGGCGAAAAGGAGAAAAACGTAAAAAAACGTGAAAAAAAAGTAAGAGGAAGAGAAGGGAAAAAAAGGTGGAAATGGGTTTAAAAGTGATTTCGGCGGAGAAATATATATATATATATATATATATATATATATACGCGCACACACACACATATATATAAACGTATTCTCCGTTGAGATATTGCAGCCGCTGCTGTGTCCAGGCCCAGGAGCCTTAGCACTGTGCTGTGATGTCACTCAATACCACTGACATCACTAGGTGTAAACAACATCTCTCCTTTGCTGTGTATGTGACTATGGAGCTGTTTGGTGATGTCGTCTATTATGGCCTTCATAGAAGCAACAGGAGATTGTTGCATCCATCTAGAACCCTCAGAACTACAGTGCTATGATGTCACTCACTTCCACAGGCCTTGCAGAGTGTAAACAACAACAACCCAGCTTTGTTGTGTATGTAACCATAGGGATTTGTGATGTCACCTAGAACCTTCACAGCAGCGACAGCTTTATGAGGAGCATCAGCACTGCTCTGCCTGAGCAGAACCATCACCGCCATAGGTTGTCAAATAACCCGGGTTTAACCCACACAGGTAAGTCCAATGGGGTGCAGGCATGTCCTCTATGCTTACAGCTTCCCGTGGGTGTTGGTTTGATACCGTTTGGGGACAGCCAAGGAGGCATCTGCAGGCAACAAAGGTAGGTGTGTGCTTGTGTGTGTGTTTCCTATGCAGATCCTAAGCCCAGTGTCACATGCAAGTAGGAGGAGTAAGAAGAGTTTCTGGCAAATCCGGGTTATGGATTGCATTTAAAAAGGCCCCGTGGGAGTGCAATGGGCCCCTGTCTTGCTGCTTAGCAATAATGGTATGGGTTTAGGTTCTGCTGTGTGTACTGGTGGTTGACTGCCCCCCAGCCCAGAGTGTGCATGGAAAATTGTCTGGCAGCCTCCCTGACAGCAAGCAGTGATAGTGCCCATGAAGGGCACCTTGTTGGGCCCGCCCCTTTCACGGTTATCGCTTCTCGGCCTTTTGGCTAAGATCAAGTGTAGTATCTGTTCTTATCAGTTTAATATCTGATACGTCCCCTATCTGGGGACCATATATTAAATGGATTTTTGAGAACGGGGGCCGATTTCGAAGCTTGCTTCCGTCGCCCTATGTATTGACCCGATATGGCAGTATCTTCGGGTACAGTGCACCACCCCCTTACAGGGTTAAAAAGAAAGATTCCTACTTTCATTGCTACCTGCTTGCTGGCTAGCCAGCTAGCCAGCCCTGTGGGCCTTGCTGCTGCTGCAGCCAAAAAACAAAAGGTGGTGCTGCTGCTGCTTCTGCTGCTTCTGCTTCTGCTTGTGTCTGGCCGCTGTTGGAGCGTCCAGGCACAGGACTTCTGCTGCTGCTGACTAAATGGCCTCCTTAATTGGATCATTTGAGTAGCCAGCACACCTGTGCAGGTAGGGCATGACATGATAGGCAGCTGCCTTGATAGCGGGTGGGTGCTGAATGTTCCTAATTGACAAAATAAGATTAATGCTTATGAAGAAATATAAAATCTCATCCCTTCCCCAATATCGCGCCACACCCCTACCCCTTAATTCCCTGGTTGAACTTGATGGACATATGTCTTTTTTCGACCGTACTAACTATGTAACTATGTAACATAACATGGGGGGGGGGGGGTCTCCTGGCTGTTCACACAGGTGTGTCATTGCTGTACATTGACCATGCATTGCTTCTGTGGTATTGCAAAGGCAAAGACAAATGCTTCCAGCCATCCATTGCACTAATGGATTGGTCATCAGCTGGCTGTCTATGTCCCGCATCAATATAGACCAAAGTACAGAGGGTTAGGCTATGCTATTGTGCACCTACCTGATGCATCAGAAGGTGCGAGGCCCTTGCTAAATTCTGTGCACAGACTTTGAGATCTATACTTTAGACTGTATCTAAACCTGCTCCAACATGGACTGACATTCTGGCCTACTTTCAGCCGATGCGACTTGTCTGTCGCTGAACAGTCGCTTTTTATGTATTCAGCACCTATGTATAATGTTGTAAAAATGCTCTAGAAGCTAAAGTCGCAGAAATGTCACACATATTTGGCCTGCAACTTTCTGTGCGACAAATTCAGACAGGAAAAATCAGTATAAATCCTTAGAAAATTATCCCCCAGTGTCTCCATCTGCTGGCGGTATTGAATAAGCATTGCTGCACTGATGGGGTATGCATTAGACGAAAAAAAAGAAGAAAAAGAAGAATAATACGCCCAGAAAAGAGGCGAAAAGGAGAAAAACGTAAAAAAACGTGAAAAAAAAGTAAGAGGAAGAGAAGGGAAAAAAAGGTGGAAATGGGTTTAAAAGTGATTTCGGCGGAGAAATATATATATATATATATATATATATATATATATATATATATACGCGCACACACACACATATATATAAACGTATTCTCCGTTGAGATATTGCAGCCGCTGCTGTGTCCAGGCCCAGGAGCCTTAGCACTGTGCTGTGATGTCACTCAATACCACTGACATCACTAGGTGTAAACAACATCTCTCCTTTGCTGTGTATGTGACTATGGAGCTGTTTGGTGATGTCGTCTATTATGGCCTTCATAGAAGCAACAGGAGATTGTTGCATCCATCTAGAACCCTCAGAACTACAGTGCTATGATGTCACTCACTTCCACAGGCCTTGCAGAGTGTAAACAACAACAACCCAGCTTTGTTGTGTATGTAACCATAGGGATTTGTGATGTCACCTAGAACCTTCACAGCAGCGACAGCTTTATGAGGAGCATCAGCACTGCTCTGCCTGAGCAGAACCATCACCGCCATAGGTTGTCAAATAACCCGGGTTTAACCCACACAGGTAAGTCCAATGGGGTGCAGGCATGTCCTCTATGCTTACAGCTTCCCGTGGGTGTTGGTTTGATACCGTTTGGGGACAGCCAAGGAGGCATCTGCAGGCAACAAAGGTAGGTGTGTGCTTGTGTGTGTGTTTCCTATGCAGATCCTAAGCCCAGTGTCACATGCAAGTAGGAGGAGTAAGAAGGGTTCCTGGCAAATCCGGGTTATGGATTGCATTTAAAAAGGCCCCGTGGGAGTGCAATGGGCCCCTGTCTTGCTGCTTAGCAATAATGGTATGGGTTTAGGTTCTGCTGTGTGTACTGGTGGTTGACTGCCCCCCAGCCCAGAGTGTGCATGGAAAATTGTCTGGCAGCCTCCCTGACAGCAAGCAGTGATAGTGCCCATGAAGGGCACCTTGTTGGGCCCGCCCCTTTCACGGTTATCGCTTCTCGGCCTTTTGGCTAAGATCAAGTGTAGTATCTGTTCTTATCAGTTTAATATCTGATACGTCCCCTATCTGGGGACCATATATTAAATGGATTTTTGAGAACGGGGGCCGATTTCGAAGCTTGCTTCCGTCGCCCTATGCATTGACCCGATATGGCAGTATCTTCGGGTACAGTGCACCACCCCCTTACAGGGTTAAAAAGAAAGATTCCTACTTTCATTGCTACCTGCTTGCTGGCTAGCCAGCTAGCCAGCCCTGTGGGCCTTGCTGCTGCTGCAGCCAAAAAACAAAAGGTGGTGCTGCTGCTGCTTCTGCTGCTTCTGCTTCTGCTTGTGTCTGGCCGCTGTTGGAGCGTCCAGGCACAGGACTTCTGCTGCTGCTGACTAAATGGCCTCCTTAATTGGATCATTTGAGTAGCCAGCACACCTGTGCAGGTAGGGCATGACATGATAGGCAGCTGCCTTGATAGCGGGTGGGTGCTGAATGTTCCTAATTGACAAAATAAGATTAATGCTTATGAAGAAATATAAAATCTCATCCCTTCCCCAATATCGCGCCACACCCCTACCCCTTAATTCCCTGGTTGAACTTGATGGACATATGTCTTTTTTCGACCGTACTAACTATGTAACTATGTAACATAACATGGGGGGGGGGGGGGGGGTCTCCTGGCTGTTCACACAGGTGTGTCATTGCTGTACATTGACCATGCATTGCTTCTGTGGTATTGCAAAGGCAAAGACAAATGCTTCCAGCCATCCATTGCACTAATGGATTGGTCATCAGCTGGCTGTCTATGTCCCGCATCAATATAGACCAAAGTACAGAGGGTTAGGCTATGCTATTGTGCACCTACCTGATGCATCAGAAGGTGCGAGGCCCTTGCTAAATTCTGTGCACAGACTTTGAGATCTATACTTTAGACTGTATCTAAACCTGCTCCAACATGGACTGACATTCTGGCCTACTTTCAGCCGATGCGACTTGTCTGTCGCTGAACAGTCGCTTTTTATGTATTCAGCACCTATGTATAATGTTGTAAAAATGCTCTAGAAGCTAAAGTCGCAGAAATGTCACACATATTTGGCCTGCAACTTTCTGTGCGACAAATTCAGACAGGAAAAATCAGTATAAATCCTTAGAAAATTATCCCCCAGTGTCTCCATCTGCTGGCGGTATTGAATAAGCATTGCTGCACTGATGGGGTATGCATTAGACGAAAAAAAAGAAGAAAAAGAAGAATAATACGCCCAGAAAAGAGGCGAAAAGGAGAAAAATGTAAAAAAAAACGTGAAAAAAAAGTAAGAGGAAGAGAAGGGAAAAAAAGGTGGAAATGGGTTTAAAAGTGATTTCGGCGGAGAAATATATATATATATATATATATATATATATATATATATATATATACGCGCACACACACACATATATATAAACGTATTCTCCGTTGAGATATTGCAGCCGCTGCTGTGTCCAGGCCCAGGAGCCTTAGCACTGTGCTGTGATGTCACTCAATACCACTGACATCACTAGGTGTAAACAACATCTCTCCTTTGCTGTGTATGTGACTATGGAGCTGTTTGGTGATGTCGTCTATTATGGCCTTCATAGAAGCAACAGGAGATTGTTGCATCCATCTAGAACCCTCAGAACTACAGTGCTATGATGTCACTCACTTCCACAGGCCTTGCAGAGTGTAAACAACAACAACCCAGCTTTGTTGTGTATGTAACCATAGGGATTTGTGATGTCACCTAGAACCTTCACAGCAGCGACAGCTTTATGAGGAGCATCAGCACTGCTCTGCCTGAGCAGAACCATCACCGCCATAGGTTGTCAAATAACCCGGGTTTAACCCACACAGGTAAGTCCAATGGGGTGCAGGCATGTCCTCTATGCTTACAGCTTCCCGTGGGTGTTGGTTTGATACCGTTTGGGGACAGCCAAGGAGGCATCTGCAGGCAACAAAGGTAGGTGTGTGCTTGTGTGTGTGTTTCCTATGCAGATCCTAAGCCCAGTGTCACATGCAAGTAGGAGGAGTAAGAAGGGTTCCTGGCAAATCCGGGTTATGGATTGCATTTAAAAAGGCCCCGTGGGAGTGCAATGGGCCCCTGTCTTGCTGCTTAGCAATAATGGTATGGGTTTAGGTTCTGCTGTGTGTACTGGTGGTTGACTGCCCCCCAGCCCAGAGTGTGCATGGAAAATTGTCTGGCAGCCTCCCTGACAGCAAGCAGTGATAGTGCCCATGAAGGGCACCTTGTTGGGCCCGCCCCTTTCACGGTTATCGCTTCTCGGCCTTTTGGCTAAGATCAAGTGTAGTATCTGTTCTTATCAGTTTAATATCTGATACGTCCCCTATCTGGGGACCATATATTAAATGGATTTTTGAGAACGGGGGCCGATTTCGAAGCTTGCTTCCGTCGCCCTATGCATTGACCCGATATGGCAGTATCTTCGGGTACAGTGCACCACCCCCTTACAGGGTTAAAAAGAAAGATTCCTACTTTCATTGCTACCTGCTTGCTGGCTAGCCAGCTAGCCAGCCCTGTGGGCCTTGCTGCTGCTGCAGCCAAAAAACAAAAGGTGGTGCTGCTGCTGCTTCTGCTGCTTCTGCTTCTGCTTGTGTCTGGCCGCTGTTGGAGCGTCCAGGCACAGGACTTCTGCTGCTGCTGACTAAATGGCCTCCTTAATTGGATCATTTGAGTAGCCAGCACACCTGTGCAGGTAGGGCATGACATGATAGGCAGCTGCCTTGATAGCGGGTGGGTGCTGAATGTTCCTAATTGACAAAATAAGATTAATGCTTATGAAGAAATATAAAATCTCATCCCTTCCCCAATATCGCGCCACACCCCTACCCCTTAATTCCCTGGTTGAACTTGATGGACATATGTCTTTTTTCGACCGTACTAACTATGTAACTATGTAACATAACATGGGGGGGGGGGGGGGGGTCTCCTGGCTGTTCACACAGGTGTGTCATTGCTGTACATTGACCATGCATTGCTTCTGTGGTATTGCAAAGGCAAAGACAAATGCTTCCAGCCATCCATTGCACTAATGGATTGGTCATCAGCTGGCTGTCTATGTCCCGCATCAATATAGACCAAAGTACAGAGGGTTAGGCTATGCTATTGTGCACCTACCTGATGCATCAGAAGGTGCGAGGCCCTTGCTAAATTCTGTGCACAGACTTTGAGATCTATACTTTAGACTGTATCTAAACCTGCTCCAACATGGACTGACATTCTGGCCTACTTTCAGCCGATGCGACTTGTCTGTCGCTGAACAGTCGCTTTTTATGTATTCAGCACCTATGTATAATGTTGTAAAAATGCTCTAGAAGCTAAAGTCGCAGAAATGTCACACATATTTGGCCTGCAACTTTCTGTGCGACAAATTCAGACAGGAAAAATCAGTATAAATCCTTAGAAAATTATCCCCCAGTGTCTCCATCTGCTGGCGGTATTGAATAAGCATTGCTGCACTGATGGGGTATGCATTAGACGAAAAAAAAGAAGAAAAAGAAGAATAATACGCCCAGAAAAGAGGCGAAAAGGAGAAAAACGTAAAAAAACGTGAAAAAAAAGTAAGAGGAAGAGAAGGGAAAAAAAGGTGGAAATGGGTTTAAAAGTGATTTCGGCGGAGAAATATATATATATATATATATATATATATATATATATATATATATATATACGCGCACACACACACATATATATAAACGTATTCTCCGTTGAGATATTGCAGCCGCTGCTGTGTCCAGGCCCAGGAGCCTTAGCACTGTGCTGTGATGTCACTCAATACCACTGACATCACTAGGTGTAAACAACATCTCTCCTTTGCTGTGTATGTGACTATGGAGCTGTTTGGTGATGTCGTCTATTATGGCCTTCATAGAAGCAACAGGAGATTGTTGCATCCATCTAGAACCCTCAGAACTACAGTGCTATGATGTCACTCACTTCCACAGGCCTTGCAGAGTGTAAACAACAACAACCCAGCTTTGTTGTGTATGTAACCATAGGGATTTGTGATGTCACCTAGAACCTTCACAGCAGCGACAGCTTTATGAGGAGCATCAGCACTGCTCTGCCTGAGCAGAACCATCACCGCCATAGGTTGTCAAATAACCCGGGTTTAACCCACACAGGTAAGTCCAATGGGGTGCAGGCATGTCCTCTATGCTTACAGCTTCCCGTGGGTGTTGGTTTGATACCGTTTGGGGACAGCCAAGGAGGCATCTGCAGGCAACAAAGGTAGGTGTGTGCTTGTGTGTGTGTTTCCTATGCAGATCCTAAGCCCAGTGTCACATGCAAGTAGGAGGAGTAAGAAGGGTTCCTGGCAAATCCGGGTTATGGATTGCATTTAAAAAGGCCCCGTGGGAGTGCAATGGGCCCCTGTCTTGCTGCTTAGCAATAATGGTATGGGTTTAGGTTCTGCTGTGTGTACTGGTGGTTGACTGCCCCCCAGCCCAGAGTGTGCATGGAAAATTGTCTGGCAGCCTCCCTGACAGCAAGCAGTGATAGTGCCCATGAAGGGCACCTTGTTGGGCCCGCCCCTTTCACGGTTATCGCTTCTCGGCCTTTTGGCTAAGATCAAGTGTAGTATCTGTTCTTATCAGTTTAATATCTGATACGTCCCCTATCTGGGGACCATATATTAAATGGATTTTTGAGAACGGGGGCCGATTTCGAAGCTTGCTTCCGTCGCCCTATGCATTGACTCGATATGGCAGTATCTTCGGGTACAGTGCACCACCCCCTTACAGGGTTAAAAAGAAAGATTCCTACTTTCATTGCTACCTGCTTGCTGGCTAGCCAGCTAGCCAGCCCTGTGGGCCTTGCTGCTGCTGCAGCCAAAAAACAAAAGGTGGTGCTGCTCCTGCTTCTGCTGCTTCTGCTTCTGCTTGTGTCTGGCCGCTGTTGGAGCGTCCAGGCACAGGACTTCTGCTGCTGCTGACTAAATGGCCTCCTTAATTGGATCATTTGAGTAGCCAGCACACCTGTGCAGGTAGGGCATGACATGATAGGCAGCTGCCTTGATAGCGGGTGGGTGCTGAATGTTCCTAATTGACAAAATAAGATTAATGCTTATGAAGAAATATAAAATCTCATCCCTTCCCCAATATCGCGCCACACCCCTACCCCTTAATTCCCTGGTTGAACTTGATGGACATATGTCTTTTTTCGACCGTACTAACTATGTAACTATGTAACATAACATGGGGGGGGGGGGGGGGGTCTCCTGGCTGTTCACACAGGTGTGTCATTGCTGTACATTGACCATGCATTGCTTCTGTGGTATTGCAAAGGCAAAGACAAATGCTTCCAACCATCCATTGCACTAATGGATTGGTCATCAGCTGGCTGTCTATGTCCCGCATCAATATAGACCAAAGTACAGAGGGTTAGGCTATGCTATTGTGCACCTACCTGATGCATCAGAAGGTGCGAGGCCCTTGCTAAATTCTGTGCACAGACTTTGAGATCTATACTTTAGACTGTATCTAAACCTGCTCCAACATGGACTGACATTCTGGCCTACTTTCAGCCGATGCGACTTGTCTGTCGCTGAACAGTCGCTTTTTATGTATTCAGCACCTATGTATAATGTTGTAAAAATGCTCTAGAAGCTAAAGTCGCAGAAATGTCACACATATTTGGCCTGCAACTTTCTGTGCGACAAATTCAGACAGGAAAAATCAGTATAAATCCTTAGAAAATTATCCCCCAGTGTCTCCATCTGCTGGCGGTATTGAATAAGCATTGCTGCACTGATGGGGTATGCATTAGACGAAAAAAAAGAAGAAAAAGAAGAATAATACGCCCAGAAAAGAGGCGAAAAGGAGAAAAACGTAAAAAAACGTGAAAAAAAAGTAAGAGGAAGAGAAGGGAAAAAAAGGTGGAAATGGGTTTAAAAGTGATTTCGGCGGAGAAATATATATATATATATATATATATATATATATATATATATATATATACGCGCACACACACACATATATATAAACGTATTCTCCGTTGAGATATTGCAGCCGCTGCTGTGTCCAGGCCCAGGAGCCTTAGCACTGTGCTGTGATGTCACTCAATACCACTGACATCACTAGGTGTAAACAACATCTCTCCTTTGCTGTGTATGTGACTATGGAGCTGTTTGGTGATGTCGTCTATTATGGCCTTCATAGAAGCAACAGGAGATTGTTGCATCCATCTAGAACCCTCAGAACTACAGTGCTATGATGTCACTCACTTCCACAGGCCTTGCAGAGTGTAAACAACAACAACCCAGCTTTGTTGTGTATGTAACCATAGGGATTTGTGATGTCACCTAGAACCTTCACAGCAGCGACAGCTTTATGAGGAGCATCAGCACTGCTCTGCCTGAGCAGAACCATCACCGCCATAGGTTGTCAAATAACCCGGGTTTAACCCACACAGGTAAGTCCAATGGGGTGCAGGCATGTCCTCTATGCTTACAGCTTCCCGTGGGTGTTGGTTTGATACCGTTTGGGGACAGCCAAGGAGGCATCTGCAGGCAACAAAGGTAGGTGTGTGCTTGTGTGTGTGTTTCCTATGCAGATCCTAAGCCCAGTGTCACATGCAAGTAGGAGGAGTAAGAAGGGTTCCTGGCAAATCCGGGTTATGGATTGCATTTAAAAAGGCCCCGTGGGAGTGCAATGGGCCCCTGTCTTGCTGCTTAGCAATAATGGTATGGGTTTAGGTTCTGCTGTGTGTACTGGTGGTTGACTGCCCCCCAGCCCAGAGTGTGCATGGAAAATTGTCTGGCAGCCTCCCTGACAGCAAGCAGTGATAGTGCCCATGAAGGGCACCTTGTTGGGCCCGCCCCTTTCACGGTTATCGCTTCTCGGCCTTTTGGCTAAGATCAAGTGTATTATCTGTTCTTATCAGTTTAATATCTGATACGTCCCCTATCTGGGGACCATATATTAAATGGATTTTTGAGAACGGGGGCCGATTTCGAAGCTTGCTTCCGTCGCCCTATGCATTGACCCGATATGGCAGTATCTTCGGGTACAGTGCACCACCCCCTTACAGGGTTAAAAAGAAAGATTCCTACTTTCATTGCTACCTGCTTGCTGGCTAGCCAGCTAGCCAGCCCTGTGGGCCTTGCTGCTGCTGCAGCCAAAAAACAAAAGGTGGTGCTGCTGCTGCTTCTGCTGCTTCTGCTTCTGCTTGTGTCTGGCCGCTGTTGGAGCGTCCAGGCACAGGACTTCTGCTGCTGCTGACTAAATGGCCTCCTTAATTGGATCATTTGAGTAGCCAGCACACCTGTGCAGGTAGGGCATGACATGATAGGCAGCTGCCTTGATAGCGGGTGGGTGCTGAATGTTCCTAATTGACAAAATAAGATTAATGCTTATGAAGAAATATAAAATCTCATCCCTTCCCCAATATCGCGCCACACCCCTACCCCTTAATTCCCTGGTTGAACTTGATGGACATATGTCTTTTTTCGACCGTACTAACTATGTAACTATGTAACATAACATGGGGGGGGGGGGGGGGGGTCTCCTGGCTGTTCACACAGGTGTGTCATTGCTGTACATTGACCATGCATTGCTTCTGTGGTATTGCAAAGGCAAAGACAAATGCTTCCAGCCATCCATTGCACTAATGGATTGGTCATCAGCTGGCTGTCTATGTCCCGCATCAATATAGACCAAAGTACAGAGGGTTAGGCTATGCTATTGTGCACCTACCTGATGCATCAGAAGGTGCGAGGCCCTTGCTAAATTCTGTGCACAGACTTTGAGATCTATACTTTAGACTGTATCTAAACCTGCTCCAACATGGACTGACATTCTGGCCTACTTTCAGCCGATGCGACTTGTCTGTCGCTGAACAGTCGCTTTTTATGTATTCAGCACCTATGTATAATGTTGTAAAAATGCTCTAGAAGCTAAAGTCGCAGAAATGTCACACATATTTGGCCTGCAACTTTCTGTGCGACAAATTCAGACAGGAAAAATCAGTATAAATCCTTAGAAAATTATCCCCCAGTGTCTCCATCTGCTGGCGGTATTGAATAAGCATTGCTGCACTGATGGGGTATGCATTAGACGAAAAAAAAGAAGAAAAAGAAGAATAATACGCCCAGAAAAGAGGCGAAAAGGAGAAAAACGTAAAAAAACGTGAAAAAAAAGTAAGAGGAAGAGAAGGGAAAAAAAGGTGGAAATGGGTTTAAAAGTGATTTCGGCGGAGAAATATATATATATATATATATATATATATATATATATATACGCGCACACACACACATATATATAAACGTATTCTCCGTTGAGATATTGCAGCCGCTGCTGTGTCCAGGCCCAGGAGCCTTAGCACTGTGCTGTGATGTCACTCAATACCACTGACATCACTAGGTGTAAACAACATCTCTCCTTTGCTGTGTATGTGACTATGGAGCTGTTTGGTGATGTCGTCTATTATGGCCTTCATAGAAGCAACAGGAGATTGTTGCATCCATCTAGAACCCTCAGAACTACAGTGCTATGATGTCACTCACTTCCACAGGCCTTGCAGAGTGTAAACAACAACAACCCAGCTTTGCTGTGTATGTAACCATAGGGATTTGTGATGTCACCTAGAACCTTCACAGCAGCGACAGCTTTATGAGGAGCATCAGCACTGCTCTGCCTGAGCAGAACCATCACCGCCATAGGTTGTCAAATAACCCGGGTTTAACCCACACAGGTAAGTCCAATGGGGTGCAGGCATGTCCTCTATGCTTACAGCTTCCCGTGGGTGTTGGTTTGATACCGTTTGGGGACAGCCAAGGAGGCATCTGCAGGCAACAAAGGTAGGTGTGTGCTTGTGTGTGTGTTTCCTATGCAGATCCTAAGCCCAGTGTCACATGCAAGTAGGAGGAGTAAGAAGGGTTCCTGGCAAATCCGGGTTATGGATTGCATTTAAAAAGGCCCCGTGGGAGTGCAATGGGCCCCTGTCTTGCTGCTTAGCAATAATGGTATGGGTTTAGGTTCTGCTGTGTGTACTGGTGGTTGACTGCCCCCCAGCCCAGAGTGTGCATGGAAAATTGTCTGGCAGCCTCCCTGACAGCAAGCAGTGATAGTGCCCATGAAGGGCACCTTGTTGGGCCCGCCCCTTTCACGGTTATCGCTTCTCGGCCTTTTGGCTAAGATCAAGTGTAGTATCTGTTCTTATCAGTTTAATATCTGATACGTCCCCTATCTGGGGACCATATATTAAATGGATTTTTGAGAACGGGGGCCGATTTCGAAGCTTGCTTCCGTCGCCCTATGCATTGACCCGATATGGCAGTATCTTCGGGTACAGTGCACCACCCCCTTACAGGGTTAAAAAGAAAGATTCCTACTTTCATTGCTACCTGCTTGCTGGCTAGCCAGCTAGCCAGCCCTGTGGGCCTTGCTGCTGCTGCAGCCAAAAAACAAAAGGTGGTGCTGCTGCTGCTTCTGCTGCTTCTGCTTCTGCTTGTGTCTGGCCGCTGTTGGAGCGTCCAGGCACAGGACTTCTGCTGCTGCTGACTAAATGGCCTCCTTAATTGGATCATTTGAGTAGCCAGCACACCTGTGCAGGTAGGGCATGACATGATAGGCAGCTGCCTTGATAGCGGGTGGGTGCTGAATGTTCCTAATTGACAAAATAAGATTAATGCTTATGAAGAAATATAAAATCTCATCCCTTCCCCAATATCGCGCCACACCCCTACCCCTTAATTCCCTGGTTGAACTTGATGGACATATGTCTTTTTTCGACCGTACTAACTATGTAACTATGTAACATAACATGGGGGGGGGGGGGGGGGGTCTCCTGGCTGTTCACACAGGTGTGTCATTGCTGTACATTGACCATGCATTGCTTCTGTGGTATTGCAAAGGCAAAGACAAATGCTTCCAGCCATCCATTGCACTAATGGATTGGTCATCAGCTGGCTGTCTATGTCCCGCATCAATATAGACCAAAGTACAGAGGGTTAGGCTATGCTATTGTGCACCTACCTGATGCATCAGAAGGTGCGAGGCCCTTGCTAAATTCTGTGCACAGACTTTGAGATCTATACTTTAGACTGTATCTAAACCTGCTCCAACATGGACTGACATTCTGGCCTACTTTCAGCCGATGCGACTTGTCTGTCGCTGAACAGTCGCTTTTTATGTATTCAGCACCTATGTATAATGTTGTAAAAATGCTCTAGAAGCTAAAGTCGCAGAAATGTCACACATATTTGGCCTGCAACTTTCTGTGCGACAAATTCAGACAGGAAAAATCAGTATAAATCCTTAGAAAATTATCCCCCAGTGTCTCCATCTGCTGGCGGTATTGAATAAGCATTGCTGCACTGATGGGGTATGCATTAGACGAAAAAAAAGAAGAAAAAGAAGAATAATACGCCCAGAAAAGAGGCGAAAAGGAGAAAAACGTAAAAAAATGTGAAAAAAAAGTAAGAGGAAGAGAAGGGAAAAAAAGGTGGAAATGGGTTTAAAAGTGATTTCGGCGGAGAAATATATATATATATATATATATATATATATATATATATATACGCGCACACACACACATATATATAAACGTATTCTCCGTTGAGATATTGCAGCCGCTGCTGTGTCCAGGCCCAGGAGCCTTAGCACTGTGCTGTGATGTCACTCAATACCACTGACATCACTAGGTGTAAACAACATCTCTCCTTTGCTGTGTATGTGACTATGGAGCTGTTTGGTGATGTCGTCTATTATGGCCTTCATAGAAGCAACAGGAGATTGTTGCATCCATCTAGAACCCTCAGAACTACAGTGCTATGATGTCACTCACTTCCACAGGCCTTGCAGAGTGTAAACAACAACAACCCAGCTTTGTTGTGTATGTAACCATAGGGATTTGTGATGTCACCTAGAACCTTCACAGCAGCGACAGCTTTATGAGGAGCATCAGCACTGCTCTGCCTGAGCAGAACCATCACCGCCATAGGTTGTCAAATAACCCGGGTTTAACCCACACAGGTAAGTCCAATGGGGTGCAGGCATGTCCTCTATGCTTACAGCTTCCCGTGGGTGTTGGTTTGATACCGTTTGGGGACAGCCAAGGAGGCATCTGCAGGCAACAAAGGTAGGTGTGTGCTTGTGTGTGTGTTTCCTATGCAGATCCTAAGCCCAGTGTCACATGCAAGTAGGAGGAGTAAGAAGGGTTCCTGACAAATCCGGGTTATGGATTGCATTTAAAAAGGCCCCGTGGGAGTGCAATGGGCCCCTATCTTGCTGCTTAGCAATAATGGTATGGGTTTAGGTTCTGCTGTGTGTACTGGTGGTTGACTGCCCCCCAGCCCAGAGTGTGCATGGAAAATTGTCTGGCAGCCTCCCTGACAGCAAGCAGTGATAGTGCCCATGAAGGGCACCTTGTTGGGCCCGCCCCTTTCACGGTTATCGCTTCTCGGCCTTTTGGCTAAGATCAAGTGTAGTATCTGTTCTTATCAGTTTAATATCTGATACGTCCCCTATCTGGGGACCATATATTAAATGGATTTTTGAGAACGGGGGCCGATTTCGAAGCTTGCTTCCGTCGCCCTATGCATTGACCCGATATGGCAGTATCTTCGGGTACAGTGCACCACCCCCTTACAGGGTTAAAAAGAAAGATTCCTACTTTCATTGCTACCTGCTTGCTGGCTAGCCAGCTAGCCAGCCCTGTGGGCCTTGCTGCTGCTGCAGCCAAAAAACAAAAGGTGGTGCTGCTGCTGCTTCTGCTGCTTCTGCTTCTGCTTGTGTCTGGCCGCTGTTGGAGCGTCCAGGCACAGGACTTCTGCTGCTGCTGACTAAATGGCCTCCTTAATTGGATCATTTGAGTAGCCAGCACACCTGTGCAGGTAGGGCATGACATGATAGGCAGCTGCCTTGATAGCGGGTGGGTGCTGAATGTTCCTAATTGACAAAATAAGATTAATGCTTATGAAGAAATATAAAATCTCATCCCTTCCCCAATATCGCGCCACACCCTTACCCCTTAATTCCCTGGTTGAACTTGATGGACATATGTCTTTTTTCGACCGTACTAACTATGTAACTATGTAACATAACATGGGGGGGGGGGGTCTCCTGGCTGTTCACACAGGTGTGTCATTGCTGTAAATTGACCATGCATTGCTTCTGTGGTATTGCAAAGGCAAAGACAAATGCTTCCAGCCATCCATTGCACTAATGGATTGGTCATCAGCTGGCTGTCTATGTCCCGCATCAATATAGACCAAAGTACAGAGGGTTAGGCTATGCTATTGTGCACCTACCTGATGCATCAGAAGGTGCGAGGCCCTTGCTAAATTCTGTGCACAGACTTTGAGATCTATACTTTAGACTGTATCTAAACCTGCTCCAACATGGACTGACATTCTGGCCTACTTTCAGCCGATGCGACTTGTCTGTCGCTGAACAGTCGCTTTTTATGTATTCAGCACCTATGTATAATGTTGTAAAAATGCTCTAGAAGCTAAAGTCGCAGAAATGTCACACATATTTGGCCTGCAACTTTCTGTGCGACAAATTCAGACAGGAAAAATCAGTATAAATCCTTAGAAAATTATCCCCCAGTGTCTCCATCTGCTGGCGGTATTGAATAAGCATTGCTGCACTGATGGGGTATGCATTAGACGAAAAAAAAGAAGAAAAAGAAGAATAATACGCCCAGAAAAGAGGCGAAAAGGAGAAAAACGTAAAAAAACGTGAAAAAAAAGTAAGAGGAAGAGAAGGGAAAAAAAGGTGGAAATGGGTTTAAAAGTGATTTCGGCGGAGAAATATATATATATATATATATATATATATATATATATATATACGCGCACACACACACATATATATATAAACGTATTCTCCGTTGAGATATTGCAGCCGCTGCTGTGTCCAGGCCCAGGAGCCTTAGCACTGTGCTGTGATGTCACTCAATACCACTGACATCACTAGGTGTAAACAACATCTCTCCTTTGCTGTGTATGTGACTATGGAGCTGTTTGGTGATGTCGTCTATTATGGCCTTCATAGAGGCAACAGGAGATTGTTGCATCCATCTAGAACCCTCAGAACTACAGTGCTATGATGTCACTCACTTCCACAGGCCTTGCAGAGTGTAAACAACAACAACCCAGCTTTGTTGTGTATGTAACCATAGGGATTTGTGATGTCACCTAGAACCTTCACAGCAGCGACAGCTTTATGAGGAGCATCAGCACTGCTCTGCCTGAGCAGAACCATCACCGCCATAGGTTGTCAAATAACCCGGGTTTAACCCACACAGGTAAGTCCAATGGGGTGCAGGCATGTCCTCTATGCTTACAGCTTCCCGTGGGTGTTGGTTTGATACCGTTTGGGGACAGCCAAGGAGGCATCTGCAGGCAACAAAGGTAGGTGTGTGCTTGTGTGTGTGTTTCCTATGCAGATCCTAAGCCCAGTGTCACATGCAAGTAGGAGGAGTAAGAAGGGTTCCTGGCAAATCCGGGTTATGGATTGCATTTAAAAAGGCCCCGTGGGAGTGCAATGGGCCCCTGTCTTGCTGCTTAGCAATAATGGTATGGGTTTAGGTTCTGCTGTGTGTACTGGTGGTTGACTGCCCCCCAGCCCAGAGTGTGCATGGAAAATTGTCTGGCAGCCTCCCTGACAGCAAGCAGTGATAGTGCCCATGAAGGGCACCTTGTTGGGCCCGCCCCTTTCACGGTTATCGCTTCTCGGCCTTTTGGCTAAGATCAAGTGTAGTATCTGTTCTTATCAGTTTAATATCTGATACGTCCCCTATCTGGGGACCATATATTAAATGGATTTTTGAGAACGGGGGCCGATTTCGAAGCTTGCTTCCGTCGCCCTATGCATTGACCCGATATGGCAGTATCTTCGGGTACAGTGCACCACCCCCTTACAGGGTTAAAAAGAAAGATTCCTACTTTCATTGCTACCTGCTTGCTGGCTAGCCAGCTAGCCAGCCCTGTGGGCCTTGCTGCTGCTGCAGCCAAAAAACAAAAGGTGGTGCTGCTGCTGCTTCTGCTTCTGCTTGTGTCTGGCCGCTGTTGGAGCGTCCAGGCACAGGACTTCTGCTGCTGCTGACTAAATGGCCTCCTTAATTGGATCATTTGAGTAGCCAGCACACCTGTGCAGGTAGGGCATGACATGATAGGCAGCTGCCTTGATAGCGGGTGGGTGCTGAATGTTCCTAATTGACAAAATAAGATTAATGCTTATGAAGAAATATAAAATCTCATCCCTTCCCCAATATCGCGCCACACCCCTACCCCTTAATTCCCTGGTTGAACTTGATGGACATATGTCTTTTTTCGACCGTACTAACTATGTAACTATGTAACATAACATGGGGGGGGGGGGGGGGTCTCCTGGCTGTTCACACAGGTGTGTCATTGCTGTACATTGACCATGCATTGCTTCTGTGGTATTGCAAAGGCAAAGACAAATGCTTCCAGCCATCCATTGCACTAATGGATTGGTCATCAGCTGGCTGTCTATGTCCCGCATCAATATAGACCAAAGTACAGAGGGTTAGGCTATGCTATTGTGCACCTACCTGATGCATCAGAAGGTGCGAGGCCCTTGCTAAATTCTGTGCACAGACTTTGAGATCTATACTTTAGACTGTATCTAAACCTGCTCCAACATGGACTGACATTCTGGCCTACTTTCAGCCGATGCGACTTGTCTGTCGCTGAACAGTCGCTTTTTATGTATTCAGCACCTATGTATAATGTTGTAAAAATGCTCTAGAAGCTAAAGTCGCAGAAATGTCACACATATTTGGCCTGCAACTTTCTGTGCGACAAATTCAGACAGGAAAAATCAGTATAAATCCTTAGAAAATTATCCCCCAGTGTCTCCATCTGCTGGCGGTATTGAATAAGCATTGCTGCACTGATGGGGTATGCATTAGACGAAAAAAAAGAAGAAAAAGAAGAATAATACGCCCAGAAAAGAGGCGAAAAGGAGAAAAACGTAAAAAAACGTGAAAAAAAAGTAAGAGGAAGAGAAGGGAAAAAAAGGTGGAAATGGGTTTAAAAGTGATTTCGGCGGAGAAATATATATATATATATATATATATATATATATATATATATATATACGCGCACACACACACATATATATAAACGTATTCTCCGTTGAGATATTGCAGCCGCTGCTGTGTCCAGGCCCAGGAGCCTTAGCACTGTGCTGTGATGTCACTCAATACCACTGACATCACTAGGTGTAAACAACATCTCTCCTTTGCTGTGTATGTGACTATGGAGCTGTTTGGTGATGTCGTCTATTATGGCCTTCATAGAAGCAACAGGAGATTGTTGCATCCATCTAGAACCCTCAGAACTACAGTGCTATGATGTCACTCACTTCCACAGGCCTTGCAGAGTGTAAACAACAACAACCCAGCTTTGTTGTGTATGTAACCATAGGGATTTGTGATGTCACCTAGAACCTTCACAGCAGCGACAGCTTTATGAGGAGCATCAGCACTGCTCTGCCTGAGCAGAACCATCACCGCCATAGGTTGTCAAATAACCCGGGTTTAACCCACACAGGTAAGTCCAATGGGGTGCAGGCATGTCCTCTATGCTTACAGCTTCCCGTGGGTGTTGGTTTGATACCGTTTGGGGACAGCCAAGGAGGCATCTGCAGGCAACAAAGGTAGGTGTGTGCTTGTGTGTGTGTTTCCTATGCAGATCCTAAGCCCAGTGTCACATGCAAGTAGGAGGAGTAAGAAGGGTTCCTGGCAAATCCGGGTTATGGATTGCATTTAAAAAGGCCCCGTGGGAGTGCAATGGGCCCCTGTCTTGCTGCTTAGCAATAATGGTATGGGTTTAGGTTCTGCTGTGTGTACTGGTGGTTGACTGCCCCCCAGCCCAGAGTGTGCATGGAAAATTGTCTGGCAGCCTCCCTGACAGCAAGCAGTGATAGTGCCCATGAAGGGCACCTTGTTGGGCCCGCCCCTTTCACGGTTATCGCTTCTCGGCCTTTTGGCTAAGATCAAGTGTAGTATCTGTTCTTATCAGTTTAATATCTGATACGTCCCCTATCTGGGGACCATATATTAAATGGATTTTTGAGAACGGGGGCCGATTTCGAAGCTTGCTTCCGTCGCCCTATGCATTGACCCGATATGGCAGTATCTTCGGGTACAGTGCACCACCCCCTTACAGGGTTAAAAAGAAAGATTCCTACTTTCATTGCTACCTGCTTGCTGGCTAGCCAGCTAGCCAGCCCTGTGGGCCTTGCTGCTGCTGCAGCCAAAAAACAAAAGGTGGTGCTGCTGCTGCTTCTGCTGCTTCTGCTTCTGCTTGTGTCTGGCCGCTGTTGGAGCGTCCAGGCACAGGACTTCTGCTGCTGCTGACTAAATGGCCTCCTTAATTGGATCATTTGAGTAGCCAGCACACCTGTGCAGGTAGGGCATGACATGATAGGCAGCTGCCTTGATAGCGGGTGGGTGCTGAATGTTCCTAATTGACAAAATAAGATTAATGCTTATGAAGAAATATAAAATCTCATCCCTTCCCCAATATCGCGCCACACCCCTACCCCTTAATTCCCTGGTTGAACTTGATGGACATATGTCTTTTTTCGACCGTACTAACTATGTAACTATGTAACATAACATGGGGGGGGGGGGGGGGGTCTCCTGGCTGTTCACACAGGTGTGTCATTGCTGTACATTGACCATGCATTGCTTCTGTGGTATTGCAAAGGCAAAGACAAATGCTTCCAGCCATCCATTGCACTAATGGATTGGTCATCAGCTGGCTGTCTATGTCCCGCATCAATATAGACCAAAGTACAGAGGGTTAGGCTATGCTATTGTGCACCTACCTGATGCATCAGAAGGTGCGAGGCCCTTGCTAAATTCTGTGCACAGACTTTGAGATCTATACTTTAGACTGTATCTAAACCTGCTCCAACATGGACTGACATTCTGGCCTACTTTCAGCCGATGCGACTTGTCTGTCGCTGAACAGTCGCTTTTTATGTATTCAGCACCTATGTATAATGTTGTAAAAATGCTCTAGAAGCTAAAGTCGCAGAAATGTCACACATATTTGGCCTGCAACTTTCTGTGCGACAAATTCAGACAGGAAAAATCAGTATAAATCCTTAGAAAATTATCCCCCAGTGTCTCCATCTGCTGGCGGTATTGAATAAGCATTGCTGCACTGATGGGGTATGCATTAGACGAAAAAAAAGAAGAAAAAGAAGAATAATACGCCCAGAAAAGAGGCGAAAAGGAGAAAAACGTAAAAAAACGTGAAAAAAAAGTAAGAGGAAGAGAAGGGAAAAAAAGGTGGAAATGGGTTTAAAAGTGATTTCGGCGGAGAAATATATATATATATATATATATATATATATATATATATATATATATATACGCGCACACACACACATATATATAAACGTATTCTCCGTTGAGATATTGCAGCCGCTGCTGTGTCCAGGCCCAGGAGCCTTAGCACTGTGCTGTGATGTCACTCAATACCACTGACATCACTAGGTGTAAACAACATCTCTCCTTTGCTGTGTATGTGACTATGGAGCTGTTTGGTGATGTCGTCTATTATGGCCTTCATAGAAGCAACAGGAGATTGTTGCATCCATCTAGAACCCTCAGAACTACAGTGCTATGATGTCACTCACTTCCACAGGCCTTGCAGAGTGTAAACAACAACAACCCAGCTTTGTTGTGTATGTAACCATAGGGATTTGTGATGTCACCTAGAACCTTCACAGCAGCGACAGCTTTATGAGGAGCATCAGCACTGCTCTGCCTGAGCAGAACCATCACCGCCATAGGTTGTCAAATAACCCGGGTTTAACCCACACAGGTAAGTCCAATGGGGTGCAGGCATGTCCTCTATGCTTACAGCTTCCCGTGGGTGTTGGTTTGATACCGTTTGGGGACAGCCAAGGAGGCATCTGCAGGCAACAAAGGTAGGTGTGTGCTTGTGTGTGTGTTTCCTATGCAGATCCTAAGCCCAGTGTCACATGCAAGTAGGAGGAGTAAGAAGGGTTCCTGGCAAATCCGGGTTATGGATTGCATTTAAAAAGGCCCCGTGGGAGTGCAATGGGCCCCTGTCTTGCTGCTTAGCAATAATGGTATGGGTTTAGGTTCTGCTGTGTGTACTGGTGGTTGACTGCCCCCCAGCCCAGAGTGTGCATGGAAAATTGTCTGGCAGCCTCCCTGACAGCAAGCAGTGATAGTGCCCATGAAGGGCACCTTGTTGGGCCCGCCCCTTTCACGGTTATCGCTTCTCGGCCTTTTGGCTAAGATCAAGTGTAGTATCTGTTCTTATCAGTTTAATATCTGATACGTCCCCTATCTGGGGACCATATATTAAATGGATTTTTGAGAACGGGGGCCGATTTCGAAGCTTGCTTCCGTCGCCCTATGCATTGACCCGATATGGCAGTATCTTCGGGTACAGTGCACCACCCCCTTACAGGGTTAAAAAGAAAGATTCCTACTTTCATTGCTACCTGCTTGCTGGCTAGCCAGCTAGCCAGCCCTGTGGGCCTTGCTGCTGCTGCAGCCAAAAAACAAAAGGTGGTGCTGCTGCTGCTTCTGCTGCTTCTGCTTCTGCTTGTGTCTGGCCGCTGTTGGAGCGTCCAGGCACAGGACTTCTGCTGCTGCTGACTAAATGGCCTCCTTAATTGGATCATTTGAGTAGCCAGCACACCTGTGCAGGTAGGGCATGACATGATAGGCAGCTGCCTTGATAGCGGGTGGGTGCTGAATGTTCCTAATTGACAAAATAAGATTAATGCTTATGAAGAAATATAAAATCTCATCCCTTCCCCAATATCGCGCCACACCCCTACCCCTTAATTCCCTGGTTGAACTTGATGGACATATGTCTTTTTTCGACCGTACTAACTATGTAACTATGTAACATAACATGGGGGGGGGGGGGGTCTCCTGGCTGTTCACACAGGTGTGTCATTGCTGTACATTGACCATGCATTGCTTCTGTGGTATTGCAAAGGCAAAGACAAATGCTTCCAGCCATCCATTGCACTAATGGATTGGTCATCAGCTGGCTGTCTATGTCCCGCATCAATATAGACCAAAGTACAGAGGGTTAGGCTATGCTATTGTGCACCTACCTGATGCATCAGAAGGTGCGAGGCCCTTGCTAAATTCTGTGCACAGACTTTGAGATCTATACTTTAGACTGTATCTAAACCTGCTCCAACATGGACTGACATTCTGGCCTACTTTCAGCCGATGCGACTTGTCTGTCGCTGAACAGTCGCTTTTTATGTATTCAGCACCTATGTATAATGTTGTAAAAATGCTCTAGAAGCTAAAGTCGCAGAAATGTCACACATATTTGGCCTGCAACTTTCTGTGCGACAAATTCAGACAGGAAAAATCAGTATAAATCCTTAGAAAATTATCCCCCAGTGTCTCCATCTGCTGGCGGTATTGAATAAGCATTGCTGCACTGATGGGGTATGCATTAGACGAAAAAAAAGAAGAAAAAGAAGAATAATACGCCCAGAAAAGAGGCGAAAAGGAGAAAAACGTAAAAAAACGTGAAAAAAAAGTAAGAGGAAGAGAAGGGAAAAAAAGGTGGAAATGGGTTTAAAAGTGATTTCGGCGGAGAAATATATATATATATATATATATATATATATATATATATACGCGCACACACACACATATATATAAACGTATTCTCCGTTGAGATATTGCAGCCGCTGCTGTGTCCAGGCCCAGGAGCCTTAGCACTGTGCTGTGATGTCACTCAATACCACTGACATCACTAGGTGTAAACAACATCTCTCCTTTGCTGTGTATGTGACTATGGAGCTGTTTGGTGATGTCGTCTATTATGGCCTTCATAGAAGCAACAGGAGATTGTTGCATCCATCTAGAACCCTCAGAACTACAGTGCTATGATGTCACTCACTTCCACAGGCCTTGCAGAGTGTAAACAACAACAACCCAGCTTTGTTGTGTATGTAACCATAGGGATTTGTGATGTCACCTAGAACCTTCACAGCAGCGACAGCTTTATGAGGAGCATCAGCACTGCTCTGCCTGAGCAGAACCATCACCGCCATAGGTTGTCAAATAACCCGGGTTTAACCCACACAGGTAAGTCCAATGGGGTGCAGGCATGTCCTCTATGCTTACAGCTTCCCGTGGGTGTTGGTTTGATACCGTTTGGGGACAGCCAAGGAGGCATCTGCAGGCAACAAAGGTAGGTGTGTGCTTGTGTGTGTGTTTCCTATGCAGATCCTAAGCCCAGTGTCACATGCAAGTAGGAGGAGTAAGAAGGGTTCCTGGCAAATCCGGGTTATGGATTGCATTTAAAAAGGCCCCGTGGGAGTGCAATGGGCCCCTGTCTTGCTGCTTAGCAATAATGGTATGGGTTTAGGTTCTGCTGTGTGTACTGGTGGTTGACTGCCCCCCAGCCCAGAGTGTGCATGGAAAATTGTCTGGCAGCCTCCCTGACAGCAAGCAGTGATAGTGCCCATGAAGGGGACCTTGTTGGGCCCGCCCCTTTCACGGTTATCGCTTCTCGGCCTTTTGGCTAAGATCAAGTGTAGTATCTGTTCTTATCAGTTTTCATGCTGGTGGGGATGGGTGCTGCATGGAGGATGCAGGTGTACCAGGGCTTTCCGGGGCTGGTTCTGAGGAATCAGCTCGACGGCTGCCCCGATGTGACCTGTTCCCTCCGGGTCTCGCCATGAGGCTGAGAGGGTCTAGAGCCGAGGTACTTTTGTGCCTCGGGGAGTGGTGACCCCGAGGTGCCGAAACCCACTGGGAGAATAGGCTCACTGGGTTGAAGCACGGGCACCATAATCTCTTCACCTTGTGGCACTCACCTCTTGATTCCCGGCCTTCTGGCTAGGATCAGAGAAATTTTTATAGATCCGGCCGGATGTCCGGGCAGTATATCTGCACACATTCACTTATTTATTTCTTTTTTGTCTCACTGTGTCACTTTTTGCGTGTTGTGTGTTCACAGGATTTGTCAGGATGCGGTAGCCCTTCTGGGTGTCCCTCCTGGCGGTCTAGGGGAGGTGTGTGTGGCCATTAGGTTCCGCACCTCCCTGCAAACACCCCGGGTACTCCTGCTTTGGCAGGGTACCTACCGTAATCGGCTCTGCGGGCAGATACCTTGGCTAACGCCAAGGGGGATGCCGGGAGCATTTGTGGTCCCCTAGTAGCTTCGGCGAAAAGGGACATCGAACCTGGAACCTCGCAGGTACCTTTTGGTCCGGAGGCGAAGGGTAAGGTTTGTTGGGGGGCCTCTCTCCTATCGGAGAAGGGCTTGCGATAGACCGCATCCTTTGTGCACGGTTTTTTAGTGTAACACGTTTGCACTTTTTCTTGCACTTTGGGTGAATCGAAAGCACGTTCCTCGGCATTTAAAAAAAAAAATAAAAAAAAATCTGTTCTTATCAGTTTAATATCTGATACGTCCCCTATCTGGGGACCATATATTAAATGGATTTTTGAGAACGGGGGCCGATTTCGAAGCTTGCTTCCGTCGCCCTATGCATTGACCCGATATGGCAGTATCTTCGGGTACAGTGCACCACCCCCTTACAGGGTTAAAAAGAAAGATTCCTACTTTCATTGCTACCTGCTTGCTGGCTAGCCAGCTAGCCAGCCCTGTGGGCCTTGCTGCTGCTGCAGCCAAAAAACAAAAGGTGGTGCTGCTGCTGCTTCTGCTGCTTCTGCTTCTGCTTGTGTCTGGCCGCTGTTGGAGCGTCCAGGCACAGGACTTCTGCTGCTGCTGACTAAATGGCCTCCTTAATTGGATCATTTGAGTAGCCAGCACACCTGTGCAGGTAGGGCATGACATGATAGGCAGCTGCCTTGATAGCGGGTGGGTGCTGAATGTTCCTAATTGACAAAATAAGATTAATGCTTATGAAGAAATATAAAATCTCATCCCTTCCCCAATATCGCGCCACACCCCTACCCCTTAATTCCCTGGTTGAACTTGATGGACATATGTCTTTTTTCGACCGTACTAACTATGTAACTATGTAACATAACATGGGGGGGGGGGGGGGGTCTCCTGGCTGTTCACACAGGTGTGTCATTGCTGTACATTGACCATGCATTGCTTCTGTGGTATTGCAAAGGCAAAGACAAATGCTTCCAGCCATCCATTGCACTAATGGATTGGTCATCAGCTGGCTGTCTATGTCCCGCATCAATATAGACCAAAGTACAGAAGGTTAGGCTATGCTATTGTGCACCTACCTGATGCATCAGAAGGTGCGAGGCCCTTGCTAAATTCTGTGCACAGACTTTGAGATCTATACTTTAGACTGTATCTAAACCTGCTCCAACATGGACTGACATTCTGGCCTACTTTCAGCCGATGCGACTTGTCTGTCGCTGAACAGTCGCTTTTTATGTATTCAGCACCTATGTATAATGTTGTAAAAATGCTCTAGAAGCTAAAGTCGCAGAAATGTCACACATATTTGGCCTGCAACTTTCTGTGCGACAAATTCAGACAGGAAAAATCAGTATAAATCCTTAGAAAATTATCCCCCAGTGTCTCCATCTGCTGGCGGTATTGAATAAGCATTGCTGCACTGATGGGGTATGCATTAGACGAAAAAAAAGAAGAAAAAGAAGAATAATACGCCCAGAAAAGAGGCGAAAAGGAGAAAAACGTAAAAAAACGTGAAAAAAAAGTAAGAGGAAGAGAAGGGAAAAAAAGGTGGAAATGGGTTTAAAAGTGATTTCGGCGGAGAAATGTATATATATATATATATATATATATATATATATATATACGCGCACACACACACATATATATAAACGTATTCTCCGTTGAGATATTGCAGCCGCTGCTGTGTCCAGGCCCAGGAGCCTTAGCACTGTGCTGTGATGTCACTCAATACCACTGACATCACTAGGTGTAAACAACATCTCTCCTTTGCTGTGTATGTGACTATGGAGCTGTTTGGTGATGTCGTCTATTATGGCCTTCATAGAAGCAACAGGAGATTGTTGCATCCATCTAGAACCCTCAGAACTACAGTGCTATGATGTCACTCACTTCCACAGGCCTTGCAGAGTGTAAACAACAACAACCCAGCTTTGTTGTGTATGTAACCATAGGGATTTGTGATGTCACCTAGAACCTTCACAGCAGCGACAGCTTTATGAGGAGCATCAGCACTGCTCTGCCTGAGCAGAACCATCACCGCCATAGGTTGTCAAATAACCCGGGTTTAACCCACACAGGTAAGTCCAATGGGGTGCAGGCATGTCCTCTATGCTTACAGCTTCCCGTGGGTGTTGGTTTGATACCGTTTGGGGACAGCCAAGGAGGCATCTGCAGGCAACAAAGGTAGGTGTGTGCTTGTGTGTGTGTTTCCTATGCAGATCCTAAGCCCAGTGTCACATGCAAGTAGGAGGAGTAAGAAGGGTTCCTGGCAAATCCGGGTTATGGATTGCATTTAAAAAGGCCCCGTGGGAGTGCAATGGGCCCCTGTCTTGCTGCTTAGCAATAATGGTATGGGTTTAGGTTCTGCTGTGTGTACTGGTGGTTGACTGCCCCCCAGCCCAGAGTGTGCATGGAAAATTGTCTGGCAGCCTCCCTGACAGCAAGCAGTGATAGTGCCCATGAAGGGCACCTTGTTGGGCCCGCCCCTTTCACGGTTATCGCTTCTCGGCCTTTTGGCTAAGATCAAGTGTAGTATCTGTTCTTATCAGTTTAATATCTGATACGTCCCCTATCTGGGGACCATATATTAAATGGATTTTTGAGAACGGGGGCCGATTTCGAAGCTTGCTTCCGTCGCCCTATGCATTGACCCGATATGGCAGTATCTTCGGGTACAGTGCACCACCCCCTTACAGGGTTAAAAAGAAAGATTCCTACTTTCATTGCTACCTGCTTGCTGGCTAGCCAGCTAGCCAGCCCTGTGGGCCTTGCTGCTGCTGCAGCCAAAAAACAAAAGGTGGTGCTGCTGCTGCTTCTGCTGCTTCTGCTTCTGCTTGTGTCTGGCCGCTGTTGGAGCGTCCAGGCACAGGACTTCTGCTGCTGCTGACTAAATGGCCTCCTTAATTGGATCATTTGAGTAGCCAGCACACCTGTGCAGGTAGGGCATGACATGATAGGCAGCTGCCTTGATAGCGGGTGGGTGCTGAATGTTCCTAATTGACAAAATAAGATTAATGCTTATGAAGAAATATAAAATCTCATCCCTTCCCCAATATCGCGCCACACCCCTACCCCTTAATTCCCTGGTTGAACTTGATGGACATATGTCTTTTTTCGACCGTACTAACTATGTAACTATGTAACATAACATGGGGGGGGGGGGGGTCTCCTGGCTGTTCACACAGGTGTGTCATTGCTGTACATTGACCATGCATTGCTTCTGTGGTATTGCAAAGGCAAAGACAAATGCTTCCAGCCATCCATTGCACTAATGGATTGGTCATCAGCTGGCTGTCTATGTCCCGCATCAATATAGACCAAAGTACAGAAGGTTAGGCTATGCTATTGTGCACCTACCTGATGCATCAGAAGGTGCGAGGCCCTTGCTAAATTCTGTGCACAGACTTTGAGATCTATACTTTAGACTGTATCTAAACCTGCTCCAACATGGACTGACATTCTGGCCTACTTTCAGCCGATGCGACTTGTCTGTCGCTGAACAGTCGCTTTTTATGTATTCAGCACCTATGTATAATGTTGTAAAAATGCTCTAGAAGCTAAAGTCGCAGAAATGTCACACATATTTGGCCTGCAACTTTCTGTGCGACAAATTCAGACAGGAAAAATCAGTATAAATCCTTAGAAAATTATCCCCCAGTGTCTCCATCTGCTGGCGGTATTGAATAAGCATTGCTGCACTGATGGGGTATGCATTAGACGAAAAAAAAGAAGAAAAAGAAGAATAATACGCCCAGAAAAGAGGCGAAAAGGAGAAAAACGTAAAAAAACGTGAAAAAAAAGTAAGAGGAAGAGAAGGGAAAAAAAGGTGGAAATGGGTTTAAAAGTGATTTCGGCGGAGAAATGTATATATATATATATATATATATATATATATATATATATACGCGCACACACACACATATATATAAACGTATTCTCCGTTGAGATATTGCAGCCGCTGCTGTGTCCAGGCCCAGGAGCCTTAGCACTGTGCTGTGATGTCACTCAATACCACTGACATCACTAGGTGTAAACAACATCTCTCCTTTGCTGTGTATGTGACTATGGAGCTGTTTGGTGATGTCGTCTATTATGGCCTTCATAGAAGCAACAGGAGATTGTTGCATCCATCTAGAACCCTCAGAACTACAGTGCTATGATGTCACTCACTTCCACAGGCCTTGCAGAGTGTAAACAACAACAACCCAGCTTTGTTGTGTATGTAACCATAGGGATTTGTGATGTCACCTAGAACCTTCACAGCAGCGACAGCTTTATGAGGAGCATCAGCACTGCTCTGCCTGAGCAGAACCATCACCGCCATAGGTTGTCAAATAACCCGGGTTTAACCCACACAGGTAAGTCCAATGGGGTGCAGGCATGTCCTCTATGCTTACAGCTTCCCGTGGGTGTTGGTTTGATACCGTTTGGGGACAGCCAAGGAGGCATCTGCAGGCAACAAAGGTAGGTGTGTGCTTGTGTGTGTGTTTCCTATGCAGATCCTAAGCCCAGTGTCACATGCAAGTAGGAGGAGTAAGAAGGGTTCCTGGCAAATCCGGGTTATGGATTGCATTTAAAAAGGCCCCGTGGGAGTGCAATGGGCCCCTGTCTTGCTGCTTAGCAATAATGGTATGGGTTTAGGTTCTGCTGTGTGTACTGGTGGTTGACTGCCCCCCAGCCCAGAGTGTGCATGGAAAATTGTCTGGCAGCCTCCCTGACAGCAAGCAGTGATAGTGCCCATGAAGGGCACCTTGTTGGGCCCGCCCCTTTCACGGTTATCGCTTCTCGGCCTTTTGGCTAAGATCAAGTGTAGTATCTGTTCTTATCAGTTTAATATCTGATACGTCCCCTATCTGGGGACCATATATTAAATGGATTTTTGAGAACGGGGGCCGATTTCGAAGCTTGCTTCCGTCGCCCTATGCATTGACCCGATATGGCAGTATCTTCGGGTACAGTGCACCACCCCCTTACAGGGTTAAAAAGAAAGATTCCTACTTTCATTGCTACCTGCTTGCTGGCTAGCCAGCTAGCCAGCCCTGTGGGCCTTGCTGCTGCTGCAGCCAAAAAACAAAAGGTGGTGCTGCTGCTGCTTCTGCTGCTTCTGCTTCTGCTTGTGTCTGGCCGCTGTTTGGAGCGTCCAGGCACAGGACTTCTGCTGCTGCTGACTAAATGGCCTCCTTAATTGGATCATTTGAGTATCCAGCACACCTGTGCAGGTAGGGCATGACATGATAGGCAGCTGCCTTGATAGCGGTGGGTGCTGAATGTTCCTAATTGACAAAATAAGATTAATGCTTATGAAGAAATATAAAATCTCATCCCTTCCCCAATATCGCGCCACACCCCTACCCCTTAATTCCCTGGTTGAACTTGATGGACATATGTCTTTTTTCGACCGTACTAACTATGTAACTATGTAACATAACATGGGGGGGGGGGGGGGTCTCCTGGCTGTTCACACAGGTGTGTCATTGCTGTACATTGACCATGCATTGCTTCTGTGGTATTGCAAAGGCAAAGACAAATGCTTCCAGCCATCCATTGCACTAATGGATTGGTCATCAGCTGGCTGTCTATGTCCCGCATCAATATAGACCAAAGTACAGAGGGTTAGGCTATGCTATTGTGCACCTACCTGATGCATCAGAAGGTGCGAGGCCCTTGCTAAATTCTGTGCACAGACTTTGAGATCTATACTTTAGACTGTATCTAAACCTGCTCCAACATGCACTGACATTCTGGCCTACTTTCAGCCGATGCGACTTGTCTGTCGCTGAACAGTCGCTTTTTATGTATTCAGCACCTATGTATAATGTTGTAAAAATGCTCTAGAAGCTAAAGTCGCAGAAATGTCACACATATTTGGCCTGCAACTTTCTGTGCGACAAATTCAGACAGGAAAAATCAGTATAAATCCTTAGAAAATTATCCCCCAGTGTCTCCATCTGCTGGCGGTATTGAATAAGCATTGCTGCACTGATGGGGTATGCATTAGACGAAAAAAAAGAAGAAAAAGAAGAATAATACGCCCAGAAAAGAGGCGAAAAGGAGAAAAACGTAAAAAAACGTGAAAAAAAAGTAAGAGGAAGAGAAGGGAAAAAAAGGTGGAAATGGGTTTAAAAGTGATTTCGGCGGAGAAATATATATATATATATATATATATATATATATATATATATATACGCGCACACACACACATATATATAAACGTATTCTCCGTTGAGATATTGCAGCCGCTGCTGTGTCCAGGCCCAGGAGCCTTAGCACTGTGCTGTGATGTCACTCAATACCACTGACATCACTAGGTGTAAACAACATCTCTCCTTTGCTGTGTATGTGACTATGGAGCTGTTTGGTGATGTCGTCTATTATGGCCTTCATAGAAGCAACAGGAGATTGTTGCATCCATCTAGAACCCTCAGAACTACAGTGCTATGATGTCACTCACTTCCACAGGCCTTGCAGAGTGTAAACAACAACAACCCAGCTTTGTTGTGTATGTAACCATAGGGATTTGTGATGTCACCTAGAACCTTCACAGCAGCGACAGCTTTATGAGGAGCATCAGCACTGCTCTGCCTGAGCAGAACCATCACCGCCATAGGTTGTCAAATAACCCGGGTTTAACCCACACAGGTAAGTCCAATGGGGTGCAGGCATGTCCTCTATGCTTACAGCTTCCCGTGGGTGTTGGTTTGATACCGTTTGGGGACAGCCAAGGAGGCATCTGCAGGCAACAAAGGTAGGTGTGTGCTTGTGTGTGTGTTTCCTATGCAGATCCTAAGCCCAGTGTCACATGCAAGTAGGAGGAGTAAGAAGGGTTCCTGGCAAATCCGGGTTATGGATTGCATTTAAAAAGGCCCCGTGGGAGTGCAATGGGCCCCTGTCTTGCTGCTTAGCAATAATGGTATGGGTTTAGGTTCTGCTGTGTGTACTGGTGGTTGACTGCCCCCCAGCCCAGAGTGTGCATGGAAAATTGTCTGGCAGCCTCCCTGACAGCAAGCAGTGATAGTGCCCATGAAGGGCACCTTGTTGGGCCCGCCCCTTTCACGGTTATCGCTTCTCGGCCTTTTGGCTAAGATCAAGTGTAGTATCTGTTCTTATCAGTTTAATATCTGATACGTCCCCTATCTGGGGACCATATATTAAATGGATTTTTGAGAACGGGGGCCGATTTCGAAGCTTGCTTCCGTCGCCCTATGCATTGACCCGATATGGCAGTATCTTCGGGTACAGTGCACCACCCCCTTACAGGGTTAAAAAGAAAGATTCCTACTTTCATTGCTACCTGCTTGCTGGCTAGCCAGCTAGCCAGCCCTGTGGGCCTTGCTGCTGCTGCAGCCAAAAAACAAAAGGTGGTGCTGCTGCTGCTTCTGCTGCTTCTGCTTCTGCTTGTGTCTGGCCGCTGTTGGAGCGTCCAGGCACAGGACTTCTGCTGCTGCTGACTAAATGGCCTCCTTAATTGGATCATTTGAGTAGCCAGCACACCTGTGCAGGTAGGGCATGACATGATAGGCAGCTGCCTTGATAGCGGGTGGGTGCTGAATGTTCCTAATTGACAAAATAAGATTAATGCTTATGAAGAAATATAAAATCTCATCCCTTCCCCAATATCGCGCCACACCCCTACCCCTTAATTCCCTGGTTGAACTTGATGGACATATGTCTTTTTTCGACCGTACTAACTATGTAACTATGTAACATAACATGGGGGGGGGGGGGTCTCCTGGCTGTTCACACAGGTGTGTCATTGCTGTACATTGACCATGCATTGCTTCTGTGGTATTGCAAAGGCAAAGACAAATGCTTCCAGCCATCCATTGCACTAATGGATTGGTCATCAGCTGGCTGTCTATGTCCCGCATCAATATAGACCAAAGTACAGAGGGTTAGGCTATGCTATTGTGCACCTACCTGATGCATCAGAAGGTGCGAGGCCCTTGCTAAATTCTGTGCACAGACTTTGAGATCTATACTTTAGACTGTATCTAAACCTGCTCCAACATGGACTGACATTCTGGCCTACTTTCAGCCGATGCGACTTGTCTGTCGCTGAACAGTCGCTTTTTATGTATTCAGCACCTATGTATAATGTTGTAAAAATGCTCTAGAAGCTAAAGTCGCAGAAATGTCACACATATTTGGCCTGCAACTTTCTGTGCGACAAATTCAGACAGGAAAAATCAGTATAAATCCTTAGAAAATTATCCCCCAGTGTCTCCATCTGCTGGCGGTATTGAATAAGCATTGCTGCACTGATGGGGTATGCATTAGACGAAAAAAAAGAAGAAAAAGAAGAATAATACGCCCAGAAAAGAGGCGAAAAGGAGAAAAACGTAAAAAAACGTGAAAAAAAAGTAAGAGGAAGAGAAGGGAAAAAAAGGTGGAAATGGGTTTAAAAGTGATTTCGGCGGAGAATATATATATATATATATATATATATATATATATATATATATATACGCGCACACACACACATATATATAAACGTATTCTCCGTTGAGATATTGCAGCCGCTGCTGTGTCCAGGCCCAGGAGCCTTAGCACTGTGCTGTGATGTCACTCAATACCACTGACATCACTAGGTGTAAACAACATCTCTCCTTTGCTGTGTATGTGACTATGGAGCTGTTTGGTGATGTCGTCTATTATGGCCTTCATAGAAGCAACAGGAGATTGTTGCATCCATCTAGAACCCTCAGAACTACAGTGCTATGATGTCACTCACTTCCACAGGCCTTGCAGAGTGTAAACAACAACAACCCAGCTTTGTTGTGTATGTAAGCATAGGGATTTGTGATGTCACCTAGAACCTTCACAGCAGCGACAGCTTTATGAGGAGCATCAGCACTGCTCTGCCTGAGCAGAACCATCACCGCCATAGGTTGTCAAATAACCCGGGTTTAACCCACACAGGTAAGTCCAATGGGGTGCAGGCATGTCCTCTATGCTTACAGCTTCCCGTGGGTGTTGGTTTGATACCGTTTGGGGACAGCCAAGGAGGCATCTGCAGGCAACAAAGGTAGGTGTGTGCTTGTGTGTGTGTTTCCTATGCAGATCCTAAGCCCAGTGTCACATGCAAGTAGGAGGAGTAAGAAGGGTTCCTGACAAATCCGGGTTATGGATTGCATTTAAAAAGGCCCCGTGGGAGTGCAATGGGCCCCTATCTTGCTGCTTAGCAATAATGGTATGGGTTTAGGTTCTGCTGTGTGTACTGGTGGTTGACTGCCCCCCAGCCCAGAGTGTGCATGGAAAATTGTCTGGCAGCCTCCCTGACAGCAAGCAGTGATAGTGCCCATGAAGGGCACCTTGTTGGGCCCGCCCCTTTCACGGTTATCGCTTCTCGGCCTTTTGGCTAAGATCAAGTGTAGTATCTGTTCTTATCAGTTTAATATCTGATACGTCCCCTATCTGGGGACCATATATTAAATGGATTTTTGAGAACGGGGGCCGATTTCGAAGCTTGCTTCCGTCGCCCTATGCATTGACCCGATATGGCAGTATCTTCGGGTACAGTGCACCACCCCCTTACAGGGTTAAAAAGAAAGATTCCTACTTTCATTGCTACCTGCTTGCTGGCTAGCCAGCTAGCCAGCCCTGTGGGCCTTGCTGCTGCTGCAGCCAAAAAACAAAAGGTGGTGCTGCTGCTGCTTCTGCTGCTTCTGCTTCTGCTTGTGTCTGGCCGCTGTTGGAGCGTCCAGGCACAGGACTTCTGCTGCTGCTGACTAAATGGCCTCCTTAATTGGATCATTTGAGTAGCCAGCACACCTGTGCAGGTAGGGCATGACATGATAGGCAGCTGCCTTGATAGCGGGTGGGTGCTGAATGTTCCTAATTGACAAAATAAGATTAATGCTTATGAAGAAATATAAAATCTCATCCCTTCCCCAATATCGCGCCACACCCCTACCCCTTAATTCCCTGGTTGAACTTGATGGACATATGTCTTTTTTCGACCGTACTAACTATGTAACTATGTAACATAACATGGGGGGGGGGGGGGGTCTCCTGGCTGTTCACACAGGTGTGTCATTGCTGTAAATTGACCATGCATTGCTTCTGTGGTATTGCAAAGGCAAAGACAAATGCTTCCAGCCATCCATTGCACTAATGGATTGGTCATCAGCTGGCTGTCTATGTCCCGCATCAATATAGACCAAAGTACAGAGGGTTAGGCTATGCTATTGTGCACCTACCTGATGCATCAGAAGGTGCGAGGCCCTTGCTAAATTCTGTGCACAGACTTTGAGATCTATACTTTAGACTGTATCTAAACCTGCTCCAACATGGACTGACATTCTGGCCTACTTTCAGCCGATGCGACTTGTCTGTCGCTGAACAGTCGCTTTTTATGTATTCAGCACCTATGTATAATGTTGTAAAAATGCTCTAGAAGCTAAAGTCGCAGAAATGTCACACATATTTGGCCTGCAACTTTCTGTGCGACAAATTCAGACAGGAAAAATCAGTATAAATCCTTAGAAAATTATCCCCCAGTGTCTCCATCTGCTGGCGGTATTGAATAAGCATTGCTGCACTGATGGGGTATGCATTAGACGAAAAAAAAGAAGAAAAAGAAGAATAATACGCCCAGAAAAGAGGCGAAAAGGAGAAAAACGTAAAAAAACGTGAAAAAAAAGTAAGAGGAAGAGAAGGGAAAAAAAGGTGGAAATGGGTTTAAAAGTGATTTCGGCGGAGAATATATATATATATATATATATATATATATATATATATATACGCGCACACACACACATATATATAAACGTATTCTCCGTTGAGATATTGCAGCCGCTGCTGTGTCCAGGCCCAGGAGCCTTAGCACTGTGCTGTGATGTCACTCAATACCACTGACATCACTAGGTGTAAACAACATCTCTCCTTTGCTGTGTATGTGACTATGGAGCTGTTTGGTGATGTCGTCTATTATGGCCTTCATAGAAGCAACAGGAGATTGTTGCATCCATCTAGAACCCTCAGAACTACAGTGCTATGATGTCACTCACTTCCACAGGCCTTGCAGAGTGTAAACAACAACAACCCAGCTTTGTTGTGTATGTAACCATAGGGATTTGTGATGTCACCTAGAACCTTCACAGCAGCGACAGCTTTATGAGGAGCATCAGCACTGCTCTGCCTGAGCAGAACCATCACCGCCATAGGTTGTCAAATAACCCGGGTTTAACCCACACAGGTAAGTCCAATGGGGTGCAGGCATGTCCTCTATGCTTACAGCTTCCCGTGGGTGTTGGTTTGATACCGTTTGGGGACAGCCAAGGAGGCATCTGCAGGCAACAAAGGTAGGTGTGTGCTTGTGTGTGTGTTTCCTATGCAGATCCTAAGCCCAGTGTCACATGCAAGTAGGAGGAGTAAGAAGGGTTCCTGGCAAATCCGGGTTATGGATTGCATTTAAAAAGGCCCCGTGGGAGTGCAATGGGCCCCTGTCTTGCTGCTTAGCAATAATGGTATGGGTTTAGGTTCTGCTGTGTGTACTGGTGGTTGACTGCCCCCCAGCCCAGAGTGTGCATGGAAAATTGTCTGGCAGCCTCCCTGACAGCAAGCAGTGATAGTGCCCATGAAGGGCACCTTGTTGGGCCCGCCCCTTTCACGGTTATCGCTTCTCGGCCTTTTGGCTAAGATCAAGTGTAGTATCTGTTCTTATCAGTTTAATATCTGATACGTCCCCTATCTGGGGACCATATATTAAATGGATTTTTGAGAACGGGGGCCGATTTCGAAGCTTGCTTCCGTCGCCCTATGCATTGACCCGATATGGCAGTATCTTCGGGTACAGTGCACCACCCCCTTACAGGGTTAAAAAGAAAGATTCCTACTTTCATTGCTACCTGCTTGCTGGCTAGCCAGCTAGCCAGCCCTGTGGGCCTTGCTGCTGCTGCAGCCAAAAAACAAAAGGTGGTGCTGCTGCTGCTTCTGCTGCTTCTGCTTCTGCTTGTGTCTGGCCGCTGTTGGAGCGTCCAGGCACAGGACTTCTGCTGCTGCTGACTAAATGGCCTCCTTAATTGGATCATTTGAGTAGCCAGCACACCTGTGCAGGTAGGGCATGACATGATAGGCAGCTGCCTTGATAGCGGGTGGGTGCTGAATGTTCCTAATTGACAAAATAAGATTAATGCTTATGAAGAAATATAAAATCTCATCCCTTCCCCAATATCGCGCCACACCCCTACCCCTTAATTCCCTGGTTGAACTTGATGGACATATGTCTTTTTTCGACCGTACTAACTATGTAACTATGTAACATAACATGGGGGGGGGGGGGGGGTCTCCTGGCTGTTCACACAGGTGTGTCATTGCTGTACATTGACCATGCATTGCTTCTGTGGTATTGCAAAGGCAAAGACAAATGCTTCCAGCCATCCATTGCACTAATGGATTGGTCATCAGCTGGCTGTCTATGTCCCGCATCAATATAGACCAAAGTACAGAGGGTTAGGCTATGCTATTGTGCACCTACCTGATGCATCAGAAGGTGCGAGGCCCTTGCTAAATTCTGTGCACAGACTTTGAGATCTATACTTTAGACTGTATCTAAACCTGCTCCAACATGGACTGACATTCTGGCCTACTTTCAGCCGATGCGACTTGTCTGTCGCTGAACAGTCGCTTTTTATGTATTCAGCACCTATGTATAATGTTGTAAAAATGCTCTAGAAGCTAAAGTCGCAGAAATGTCACACATATTTGGCCTGCAACTTTCTGTGCGACAAATTCAGACAGGAAAAATCAGTATAAATCCTTAGAAAATTATCCCCCAGTGTCTCCATCTGCTGGCGGTATTGAATAAGCATTGCTGCACTGATGGGGTATGCATTAGACGAAAAAAAAGAAGAAAAAGAAGAATAATACGCCCAGAAAAGAGGCGAAAAGGAGAAAAACGTAAAAAAACGTGAAAAAAAAGTAAGAGGAAGAGAAGGGAAAAAAAGGTGGAAATGGGTTTAAAAGTGATTTAGGCGGAGAAATATATATATATATATATATATATATATATATATATATATACGCGCACACACACACATATATATAAACGTATTCTCCGTTGAGATATTGCAGCCGCTGCTGTGTCCAGGCCCAGGAGCCTTAGCACTGTGCTGTGATGTCACTCAATACCACTGACATCACTAGGTGTAAACAACATCTCTCCTTTGCTGTGTATGTGACTATGGAGCTGTTTGGTGATGTCGTCTATTATGGCCTTCATAGAAGCAACAGGAGATTGTTGCATCCATCTAGAACCCTCAGAACTACAGTGCTATGATGTCACTCACTTCCACAGGCCTTGCAGAGTGTAAACAACAACAACCCAGCTTTGTTGTGTATGTAACCATAGGGATTTGTGATGTCACCTAGAACCTTCACAGCAGCGACAGCTTTATGAGGAGCATCAGCACTGCTCTGCCTGAGCAGAACCATCACCGCCATAGGTTGTCAAATAACCCGGGTTTAACCCACACAGGTAAGTCCAATGGGGTGCAGGCATGTCCTCTATGCTTACAGCTTCCCGTGGGTGTTGGTTTGATACCGTTTGGGGACAGCCAAGGAGGCATCTGCAGGCAACAAAGGTAGGTGTGTGCTTGTGTGTGTGTTTCCTATGCAGATCCTAAGCCCAGTGTCACATGCAAGTAGGAGGAGTAAGAAGGGTTCCTGGCAAATCCGGGTTATGGATTGCATTTAAAAAGGCCCCGTGGGAGTGCAATGGGCCCCTGTCTTGCTGCTTAGCAATAATGGTATGGGTTTAGGTTCTGCTGTGTGTACTGGTGGTTGACTGCCCCCCAGCCCAGAGTGTGCATGGAAAATTGTCTGGCAGCCTCCCTGACAGCAAGCAGTGATAGTGCCCATGAAGGGCACCTTGTTGGGCCCGCCCCTTTCACGGTTATCGCTTCTCGGCCTTTTGGCTAAGATCAAGTGTAGTATCTGTTCTTATCAGTTTAATATCTGATACGTCCCCTATCTGGGGACCATATATTAAATGGATTTTTGAGAACGGGGGCCGATTTCGAAGCTTGCTTCCGTCGCCCTATGCATTGACCCGATATGGCAGTATCTTCGGGTACAGTGCACCACCCCCTTACAGGGTTAAAAAGAAAGATTCCTACTTTCATTGCTACCTGCTTGCTGGCTAGCCAGCTAGCCAGCCCTGTGGGCCTTGCTGCTGCTGCAGCCAAAAAACAAAAGGTGGTGCTGCTGCTGCTTCTGCTGCTTCTGCTTCTGCTTGTGTCTGGCCGCTGTTGGAGCGTCCAGGCACAGGACTTCTGCTGCTGCTGACTAAATGGCCTCCTTAATTGGATCATTTGAGTAGCCAGCACACCTGTGCAGGTAGGGCATGACATGATAGGCAGCTGCCTTGATAGCGGGTGGGTGCTGAATGTTCCTAATTGACAAAATAAGATTAATGCTTATGAAGAAATATAAAATCTCATCCCTTCCCCAATATCGCGCCACACCCCTACCCCTTAATTCCCTGGTTGAACTTGATGGACATATGTCTTTTTTCGACCGTACTAACTATGTAACTATGTAACATAACATGGGGGGGGGGGGGGTCTCCTGGCTGTTCACACAGGTGTGTCATTGCTGTACATTGACCATGCATTGCTTCTGTGGTATTGCAAAGGCAAAGACAAATGCTTCCAGCCATCCATTGCACTAATGGATTGGTCATCAGCTGGCTGTCTATGTCCCGCATCAATATAGACCAAAGTACAGAAGGTTAGGCTATGCTATTGTGCACCTACCTGATGCATCAGAAGGTGCGAGGCCCTTGCTAAATTCTGTGCACAGACTTTGAGATCTATACTTTAGACTGTATCTAAACCTGCTCCAACATGGACTGACATTCTGGCCTACTTTCAGCCGATGCGACTTGTCTGTCGCTGAACAGTCGCTTTTTATGTATTCAGCACCTATGTATAATGTTGTAAAAATGCTCTAGAAGCTAAAGTCGCAGAAATGTCACACATATTTGGCCTGCAACTTTCTGTGCGACAAATTCAGACAGGAAAAATCAGTATAAATCCTTAGAAAATTATCCCCCAGTGTCTCCATCTGCTGGCGGTATTGAATAAGCATTGCTGCACTGATGGGGTATGCATTAGACGAAAAAAAAGAAGAAAAAGAAGAATAATACGCCCAGAAAAGAGGCGAAAAGGAGAAAAACGTAAAAAAACGTGAAAAAAAAGTAAGAGGAAGAGAAGGGAAAAAAAGGTGGAAATGGGTTTAAAAGTGATTTCGGCGGAGAAATGTATATATATATATATATATATATATATATATATATATATATATACGCGCACACACACACATATATATAAACGTATTCTCCGTTGAGATATTGCAGCCGCTGCTGTGTCCAGGCCCAGGAGCCTTAGCACTGTGCTGTGATGTCACTCAATACCACTGACATCACTAGGTGTAAACAACATCTCTCCTTTGCTGTGTATGTGACTATGGAGCTGTTTGGTGATGTCGTCTATTATGGCCTTCATAGAAGCAACAGGAGATTGTTGCATCCATCTAGAACCCTCAGAACTACAGTGCTATGATGTCACTCACTTCCACAGGCCTTGCAGAGTGTAAACAACAACAACCCAGCTTTGTTGTGTATGTAACCATAGGGATTTGTGATGTCACCTAGAACCTTCACAGCAGCGACAGCTTTATGAGGAGCATCAGCACTGCTCTGCCTGAGCAGAACCATCACCGCCATAGGTTGTCAAATAACCCGGGTTTAACCCACACAGGTAAGTCCAATGGGGTGCAGGCATGTCCTCTATGCTTACAGCTTCCCGTGGGTGTTGGTTTGATACCGTTTGGGGACAGCCAAGGAGGCATCTGCAGGCAACAAAGGTAGGTGTGTGCTTGTGTGTGTGTTTCCTATGCAGATCCTAAGCCCAGTGTCACATGCAAGTAGGAGGAGTAAGAAGGGTTCCTGGCAAATCCGGGTTATGGATTGCATTTAAAAAGGCCCCGTGGGAGTGCAATGGGCCCCTGTCTTGCTGCTTAGCAATAATGGTATGGGTTTAGGTTCTGCTGTGTGTACTGGTGGTTGACTGCCCCCCAGCCCAGAGTGTGCATGGAAAATTGTCTGGCAGCCTCCCTGACAGCAAGCAGTGATAGTGCCCATGAAGGGCACCTTGTTGGGCCCGCCCCTTTCACGGTTATCGCTTCTCGGCCTTTTGGCTAAGATCAAGTGTAGTAATACAGGAGATCTGGTCAGAAGGTACTCGGGTACCCCTCTCCTCGGCCTTGTGGGATCGCCCAGGTTTATTGCCTGGGCTTCACCCACTTGTTGCTATTGGGGAGAGGGCCTAGTCCCAGGGTAACGAGTAGCGATCGCCTCTCAAGACCTTCGGGTGGAGAGAGGTTAGAACCATGGATGATGATCCGGATCCAGGTTCTGTGCCGGCATACGCAAGGATCAAAAACACCGTGAGAGTCATTCTCACGGATGATACCAAAAGGGCGGACGATTTGAAATTCGTAGTAGAGGACGTGCTCGGAGGAGTTTTCGGAATACAGAAGGGCGAGATATTGGCAATCCAGGACTACCCGAAGCGTAAAATTTTTGATGTGACGTTCACACAAAATGGCATCCACAGAGATTTTGTTACCAGAGCTGCTGCGAGTAAAGACAAAAAGCTTCAGGGTGTCCGGATTATTGAGCACGTTCTAGACGATATTAAGCTGGTGGTAGTAAAGATGTATTCCCCTTTCGCCAACCTACACGATGTTGAGTTGTTTTTACAAGTCTATTTTAGTAAGGTTGAGTGCAGAGGAAAAATCATGAACAGCTGTGGCATCTGGACATCTAAGTGGAGATTTCAGGTTACATGCAAAAAAGATGACAGATTGCCAGGGGGAATGCAACTACCACCAGCTCGTTTTAAAATAAATAATATGTGTGGCGACCTCTTTTATGCGGGGATGCCAAGCTACTGCAGGAAGTGTCACAGATATGGACACACAAAAGAAAACTGTGAAAGTACATGCAAAAAATGTGGTAGCACACAGCACGAGACAGAGAAATGCACAAGAGGAGGGAGGTGCAATTTCTGTCAACAATTCGGTCACCTTTTCTCCTCTTGTCCCCACAGACATAGGACGGAGCAGCAGTGGCAACCCTGGAGGCAGCAAGGACAGCAACCGGGACACCAGCCGAGGCAAGCAGAGCCAGTGATTACCCCCCCACAAGAGGTAAGCGGTGAGATGGAGAAGGAGAAAGACCCCCCTCAGGCAAAAGGAGGGGACCCTAAAGAGCAGAGGATGGCCAAAAAACGTGCAAGTGGTGAAAAAACTGGCCCCCAGGAGCATGCTGGGTTAAGAGAGGAGCGGACGGCGGCCGAATCCGCTCCTCAGCAACCTCTGGCTCAGGGTCCCCCTGAGAGCGATGATCCGGGTGGAGAGGTGAAGGTTAAAAGGCGGAGGGGCTCCAGAAGACTCTATTCGGAGGCGGTCCAGGGGGAGCCGATGGAAGTACCTGCGGATGCAGGGAACCCAAGTGACGTTCCTCCACAGGTCCCCATAGGGGATACCCCCCCTCCTCCCTGCCAGGAGGAGGTTTCAGGGGTGACCGTCTCTGAGGTACCAGAGACGGAACTAAGTGAACACCCGACCCCTATGGAGGGGCAAGAGGTGGAAGAACCCAATGAGTCTGGAGCCCTGATTGCCAGGATGCCCGAGAACAACTATGCCTCAATCATGATGGAGGAGGGGGGTCGGCTGAGTGATGGTGCCTCCTCTCCTGCTTCCTCTATGCGTACAGTTGAGTCAGATTTTGGGGGGTATGAGGCTTCGGAGGGGGAATCAGAGGTGTAAGACGTTTTCTTGTACATTCCCATGGCTGAGTTGTCCGGTCTGTCCTTGAACGTGAGAAGTGTGAGCGCCAGAGTAAGAAGGGTTGCCCTATTTAATTACTTGTCGGTTTTTGCTGCTTCCGTCCTTTTCCTGCAGGAATGTGGCATCCCGCACAGATTAAATTATAAAGAATATGAAGATGATTGGGTGCACGGTCCATCAGTCTGGTCTGGATCAAATGAGTCCAGATCAGCAGGGGTCGCCATACTTTTTAAAGGGAACGTTTTAATTGAGAGTTTTAACGAAATTTTACCAGGCAGAATTTTATTGGTCAGCGCTTTTATTAATGGTATTAAATGGCAGTTTTTAAATTTTTATGGTTCTCCTGATAAGAATGAAAGAATAAAAATGTTGGAGATTTTACCCCTTTTTATTAACAATTCTAGTCCTCTTGTTTTATCAGGTGATTTTAATTGTATTTTAAGGGGAGAACGCCGTTTTTCGAACGCAGTGAGTAGGAACTATGATAAGACGTCTTTTATGTTAAAAAACTTGATTTTAGATTTTAATCTCACTGATGTTTTTAAAAAATGTAATTTTAACGTACCAGAGGAAGACGGTGTTACCTGGAGCAATGCAAGCTGTAGCTCCAGGATAGATTTTATTTTTTGTTCTTATCAAGTACTGCCTTTTAACTGTGATCTTTTTACCAATGTTTTTTCTGACCATAAATTATTGTATTTTAAAGTTAAAAGTGATTTTAAAAGGAGAACTGGTAGGAATGCCTGGAAGTTAAACGTGTCCCTTTTAGAAGATCCGCAGGTTTTATCAGATTTTATCACCTTTTACAAGGAATGCAGACGAGTAAAAGACCCCAACACTCCCACCAGTATCTGGTGGGAAAAAATGAAACTAAAAATAAAAGAATTTTTTATCCGTGTTGGGGTTAGGAAAGCTAAAGAAAAACGTGAATTTTATAATATCCTAAATACTCGTCTGCAAACCCTGTACAAATTCAGAGCACATGGGATGGAGGTGGAGAAGGAGGTACATGATCTTAAAAAAGAAATAACTAAGTGCCTGGAGCAGAAAGGAAAAGAAATTATCTTTAGGTCTCGAATACAGCATCTTGAGGAAAACGAGACCTGCTCCAGGTATTTTTTTAAGAAAATACATGAAAATAGAAGGTTAATAGAAAACATTGAAGGAGTGAATGATGTACAGGGTATTTTAAAAAAGGTGCAAGAGTTTTATGCGGATCTTTTTAATGTAAAACACATTGATGAATGTTTTATGAATGACTCGTTAAAGGAGATCACCAATTTTTTAGATCCTGTCTCACAGTCTTTTTTATTGCAGAATATTTCAGAGCAGGAGATTTTAGAGACCGTCAAGAGTTTTAAAACAGGTAAAGTGCCTGGGCCGGATGGTATACCCATTGAATTTTATGTTACTTTTTATGGTATTTTAAAAGAAGATTTGTTCTCCCTTTTTACGGAAGTCTTTAAGTCTAAAATCCTCCCAGGCTCATGGAAGAAGGGTGATGTCTCCCTGCTATTCAAAAAGGGAGACCGGTCGGAACTCAAAAACTGGAGACCAATCACCCTTCTGAACTGCGACTATAAAATAATGGCGAAACTGTGTGCTAACCGCTTAAAGAACGTAATCCATAAAATAATTCATACAAACCAAGTCTGTGGGGTGACTGGGAGGAGTTTATGGGAGAACCTAAACCTTTTAAAGGATGTAATTAGCGACACCAAATTAAGAAAAGGAAAGCTGGCGGTTTTATCCATAGATTTTGAAAAAGCTTTCGACAGGGTGTCACATTTTTATCTTTTTAAGGTTTTAGAGAAAATGGGTATACCTGATGGCTTTTTATTGTCTCTTAGAGCTTTTTATGATAACTGTACTAGTAAAATTTTAGTAAATGGTTTTAAGACACAGGGCGTGATTTTAAATTCCGGAGTGAAGCAGGGGTGTCCCTTGTCCCCACTACTCTTCATTTGCGCAATAGAGCCTCTTTTATGTACAATACGAAAGGATAAGCAGATCCATGGAGTCCCCCTGCCAGGAGGAGGGGGACTAGAGGCGAAGGTAGTGGGGTACATGGACGATGTTGCGGTGTTTTGCAGGGACACCCCATCGCTTCAGAAGACGCTAAAACAGATTCAATATTTTAATTGTGCCTCCGGTTTTAAAGTCAATTTTAACAAAAGTAACATTTTAAACATAGGCGGAATGCCTTTGTATGATGTGCCCGTCCCTGTGTCTGAGTCGGTGCAGATTTTAGGTGTCTCCTTTGACGAGTCTAATAATGGTTTTAATAGCTGGGACTTGGTGGCTCAAAAAATAAATAAGAAAATATGTATGTGGAACATGCGAGAACTTACAATGGAAGGGAAGGTTTTAGTTACAAAAATGGTGCTTTTACCTATTTTATTGTATTTAAGTCTGGTTTTCCCACCCCCCGAAATGGTTCTAAAGAAAATAACAAAAGCTTGTTTTACTTTCTTTTGGAGTTCTAAGAGCGAAAAATTAAAGAGACAAATTGTGATAAAACCGAACTCCAGGGGCGGTAAGGATTTTCCAGATTTTAAAGCTTTCCTTTTAATAAAGTTTTTTAGCATGTGTTTTACTACTGTTTTTAAAGATAGCTACTGGTCTTATTTTGTTCGTTTTAATACTGGTTATTTTATGCGGAGGAACGGCTGGTTTTCTACAGTTTTAAGTTGCCCTTATTCTTTGAATTTACCCCCTCAATACATGATTTTAGGAAAAATTTTAAACTTATATAATTTTAAAGGTAAAAGTGTTCAGGATCTGTGCAATAGCAAAAAACTACTAAAGGAAATAAAAGAAACCAGTACCGTGACTCCCATCAAAAATTTTAACGAACAGAAGTGTATACAGATTTGGAAGATGTTGAGTATTAATTATCTTTTTAATTCACAGAAGGACCTGGCCTGGAGCTGCGCACACGAGTGTCTTCCATGCCGGGCATTCCAGCACCGAAGAGGATTATCCAACTCTGCAACCTGCCCGAGGGAGGGATGCCGACAAGAGGAGACCGTGCACCATCTAATATGGACTTGTTTTTACTCGCAGAAAATATGGACAAAGATACTCCCTCTGGCAAAAAGGATAACTGGACTAAAAGACTTAAATATTGCAGTGGTTTTTTATGGTTGCCTGGAATGCCCAACACGGACTAAAGAGACTATTGCATGGAAGATCATAAACTGTGTGAAGGCAGCTCTGTGGAAGGCCAGGAATATTTTATTGTTCAAGCATGAGGTTTTATCTGTGAAGGACATTTTATCTATCTGTTTTTATGAAATGTACCAGTACTATCTTTTAGACAAGAAGAGATTTCCACTTTTATCTAGAAAATGGTTTTTAAAAGAATGGAATTCTATCTTGTAAAGCCACCAAGTGCCCATTTTATGTTTTAATATGTTGTAAATATGTTATTTATATGTAACTGTATTTATTGGCATATTTGCACAACTTTGTTAACATTATTTAATTTTTAATAAAGTTGGCCCCGTAAGGGTAGTCAAGTTAAAAAAAAATCTGTTCTTATCAGTTTAATATCTGATACGTCCCCTATCTGGGGACCATATATTAAATGGATTTTTGAGAACGGGGGCCGATTTCGAAGCTTGCTTCCGTCGCCCTATGCATTGACCCGATATGGCAGTATCTTC